>NC_133663.1:141386127-141586127 GCF_037893015.1 Macrotis lagotis | reverse complement strand
TTGTCTAAAACTTTATGATGCTAAGTAATCTGAATTATGATCTAACTAAATGCACATGCTTCTTCCATTTGCTTCAGGAGTTCTTAACATGGAGTTCATGTAAAGATTTCTGCTGTCCATGAACTTGAATGGGAAAAAATAATGCTTAATTTTTGTCAGCATCTCAATGAAATCTAACATTTCTATCAACTATGCATTTTTTCTAAAATGAATTATTTTGAGAAGAGGTGCATTAGCTTTTGATATTGAAATGTGAAGAATCACTGGAGTGGGGTTTATTCCTAATTTGTGTAGTCTAAAAATTAATGAAGTTTGAGTCATATCTTTGTGTTTTTTTAAAACCAAGTCACTACATTATATAACAGTGCAATTGAATCCTCTCTTCTAACAAAAAACCATAAATATTCAATTAAAAAATTCTTAATTGAGTATGCAATATTCCACACTCTTATATCTTGAACTCTCTTCCTAAAGGAGAGGAATGGATTTCTGTTGATTTGTCTTTATACTTATGTGACTAATTATTTTAAAGTCTAACCCTACATATAGAAATGCCTTACTCATAACCAATATAAGCATTATTTTTATATAAATTTGTCCTTTAGTTTATTAGAAGAACATCAAGGCTGTATTTTGACTTGTATTCATTCCTTTTTATTTCTACAAAAAGAGTTTGAATTGTTGTTTTAATCTTTATATTATATATACAAAATTATTTTTCAGAATAAGTTACAGTTACAGTGATTAAGACTTTTTATGGCTAATACTTAGATCCAAATTATAGAACTTTCTCCAAATTAAAAAAATGACTGTTCTATCTTCATTTGTACTTCATAAAATGTTAGATTCAATCATCCCTCTTCTGCAAGTATTAGAAATTCATCTATTCTTCAAGAAATATACTTCACTGCTTCAAAAGATCAGTGTTTTAATCACTGTGGGTCCTCACTCTAAAGAGTACAATTCCCACCAACATTTTAAAATATGATTTTTATAAATTGATATAACAAAAAATTTCAATGCTTCATGAGCAGCTCCCCCACTAATGAGCCTCTCCTCCTTAGTTCAAATGGTCCTCAAAAGGCAATCATACAATTCATTATTTGGGATTTTCTCATATTTTTTTACAAATTCGTCAGATTTGCTAAACACATTTTTTCTGGCTTAGACTTTGAGAACATAGAGTCACTTTAGAAATCAGAGTAGGATTTCAATGAAAGTGTAAATTATATACCATTTTTTTTAAATTCTCAGAAGAATGAAAAGCAGTATCCTGAAAACTGGTAGATAATTTTTTCCTTATAATGTCTGATTTCAATAGACAATTTTTTTCTACAAATCAGTTCTTCTTTGAAAGAACATATAAATGTCAGCCTCCTCATTATCCTTCCATGAATCATACACAAGAACAAAATTTTGAACTTAGGTAGGTCAGATGAAACCAAGGCTAAAGCCTAACTATTTTAAAGATATACTAATAGAATCTCACAGGTTCAACAAAGATTATGCAAAATAGACCCTATAACTCACAAGTAATATTCCAGTGCTAGATCTCTGAAAATTCAAAACATCCAGGTATCCTAAAACTAAGTACTAAAAAATAAGTTCTGTGATACATTATTTCATGAGTTATATAGGTAATAGTAATGTAGCTTCAAATGGACAGTTTCTATTACTAGCATATTTTTCCTTAGATTTGAAAATATTTTTTCAAGAGAATTATTTTGGAAAAATATAGGAAATGTTAGAAGGAATGTGTAAAAAACAGCCCTTTTTTTTGAGGTGACAAAGAATTGAAAATTGAGGGGTTGTCAATCAGATGAGGAATAAAGAATCAAATTGTATTATATGATTGTGAAGGAATGTTATTTTGTTATAAGAAATAATGAGCAGGGGACAGCTAGGTGGCTCAGTGGATAGAGCACTAGCCCCAGAGTCAGGAGGATCTGAGCACAAATATGACTTCAGATAATTAATAATTGCCTAACTGTTTGATCTTGGCCAAATCACTTAACCCCATTTCCTTAAACAAAACAATAATAATAATAATAATAATAATAATAATAATAATAATAATAATAATAATAATGAAAATAAATAATAAGCAAGATATTTTCAGAAATATCTGGGAAGAATCATATGAATTGATGCAAAGAGAAGTGACTTTAATGAGGAGACCACTGTACACACTAACAGAAATATTATATAATGATCAATTGTATGTGAATAAGTCATTCTCGGTAAAACAATGATCTAAAACAAATCTGGGCTTATGATGAAAAATTCTATCTCCTACCAGAAAAAGAATTCAAGTAGTCTGAATGCAGACCAAACACTATTTTGAGATTTTTATATTTCTTCTTCAGATTTTTATCCATTTCCTTTCTTTTACAATGTGGATAATATGGAAATACATTTTGTATAACCTCTCATGTATAATCTATATCACATTGTTTGCCTTCTCATTGTGAGAGCTGGAAGAAAGAGAATTGGGAATTCAAAATTTTAGAAAAAGAATGTTTAAATTATTTTGCATGTAACTGAAAAAATAAAATATAAAATAAATTTAAAAGAGAACTATTTTGAGAGTCTGTGATTAATGATATATGTGTGTGTATAGTCATATAAACAAGAAGCAGTCCTCCTTTAACTATATTTTTTTGATCTGTAATGTTCTTTGACTTGAAAAAATCATCATGTTGACATCTGTAAAGAATAATATTCAGAAGAACTCATTATTTTCAATAAATTCCTCTTCTTTATGGACACTGTGCTGGTCATCAACAAGATGAAATGCAACTATGCCAAATTTTTCTTTATGAATAGAAAACAATACGTACACTGAAATCAGCCAAGTCTACTAAAGGAAATCCATAATTTCTCACAGACTTTGATCTAATTATCCATAGAGAAAACACAAAGTGGTTTAAAAATGTGAGATTTTGATTTGTAACTGAGAGAATAGCCCAGTGAACTGATTCATCGATATATCATATGAAACAGATCAAGTAAATTGGTAATGAATTGAACCATGAAACAGAAGAGAATGATCCGGATAACCTTTGGCCAATTGCACAGTCCTATTAATAACCACAAGTTTCCAAAGCAGAAATAAAGCTCTATCTTTTTAAAAGTAGTATTCTTATGATGTAATGCTAGTCACAAAATGACAGTTTCTGAAGAATTAAAATTGCAAGTCTTCCAAAAAAAAAAAATAATGAAGGCAAGCACAGTAGACATCAGTGAAACAGATGAGGAAGAGTTTTCTAGTTCTTGCAGAACTGAAGTTGGTACAGATAACCATAAGAAAGCAATTTTGTTCATTATACATTTGTTTTTCTCATCACTGCTCTGATGGGATTCCATTCCATTTAAACTGCAGCCTTTATACAGGCTTTTACATTCTTAAGCATGATGGTGGTGGCAATGGAGTTAAATACATACATACACACACACACACACACACACACACACACACACACACACACACCAAAAATATTTGAGGTCTTATTATTTTCTTGTATCATTGATGTTTTGTCAATTAGCACATTGTTTTCAAGTCAGATATCTTCCAAGCCCTCTAAGCTATTGGCAACTTAAACTATTTTCTCCTGGTTCATCCTAAGTAGTTTCTCACATCATGAATTTCTTCAAGTTGTTCCTAATGTTTAAAATGCCTTCTTTTTAATTGTCTGTTGTATTCTTCCTTTACTTTAAAGTCCCAAGTTAAAATCTCCCTGTTTTATGAAGTCATCTTGCTATTCCATTTTCAGTAATGACCTTCCCCCTCAAATATCAAAAAAACACTGTTTTTACTTCTCTGATACATCTAGCATGTAATATTCATGAACTGCAAAAATCTACATTTATTCTTTGTAACTTTTCAGCTTTAATTTCAATAAAGCAGAGATTAATCTAAACTACATACCAATATATTTTAGGAGCTTGTACATTATTCCTTGGTTGTCTAATTCACATAAATAAGCTCAATTTTGTTGACGACTAAAATAAGAAAATTGAAAGCAATCAGTTGCAAATAACATATTTTTTCTTGAATTTTAGATAACAATAATTTTGTGACTATAAAGTTTCAGGGTAAGTATAAGAGAAAATGTGTACAAAGTGTTCTACCTATATTACTACAAATTGTCATTAAGTAGTACCTCTTGAGGACAAGTAGAAATTATATTTAGACATTTTAGGCAAAGATGTCAGGAAATTAAACCTATATTGATGACAAGAGTTATGTTTGAAAATAAAATAGAACTTTATGAGGTAATTGCTGAATGCAAGGACATTCTTTTTATTAATTCCATCCTTGGGGGCATATTGCACAGAAAGTACTTAAACGTTTATTGGATTGGATTAGAAAGTGACTGAGTTCATACCTCACAAACATGTGAAAAACATTTGTTGATAAAATTATCATGGGGATTTTGAAACATGCTAACACATCGTGTTACTGGTTCCAGTCTGCTAATGACTTCCTGAATAAAAAACTCCTTTTTTGTTGGCATTGGAGCCAGATTTAGAATGTATTCAAAAGAATCTAGATGGCCAGGACTTCTTCTTGTCAGAGTTGTACAAAAGGGTCAGCAAGGGGCAGCGAGGTGGCACAGTGAATAGAGCATGGCCCTGGAATCAGGGGCACCTGAGTTCAAATTTGGCCTCATACACTTAATAATTACCTGTGTGGGCTTGGGCAAGTCACTTAACCCCACTGCCTTTCAAAAAAACAAAACCATGAACAAAAAAAAGGGTCAGCAAGTACTAAAGTAAAAGATCTCAGATTTTTGTCTTCATATTAGTGTATCTTAGTATGGTCCTTGAGAACATGGCCATCTATTGTTGCTGTCATCAGTGAAGGACATTTAAAATAGCTATGGTCTCATGAACTTTGAAAGATCAGAAGATCTAGTCATCAGGAAGTCCTGAAAGATATTCTTAGTTAGACTTAGCAGTTAGTCAGCATAATCTTAGGAACAATTTTAGGATGCAGTCCAGGAAGGACCAAGACTTGGGTTTATTCAAAAGTTAAGCTATAATCTGAGAGGAATTTGGTGGGGGGAAATACTATATACATATTTAGTCAAATCTGAGTACATTCCATCCAGGAATTGAGGTGATATAATGGAGAGTGTATCCTCACAAAGGTTTTTGGAATGAGTATCTGTGTTTTTGTTGTATCATCAAAGTAAAAATCCCCTTGCAAAGGCTATTGGATAATAAGTCAGATAAACTAGGGCACTCATTCTTGACAATTTACAAAGGAAAAACATACCAGAATGTAAGCTTGAGGTCTTAGCATCAGAGAAAGAATCACTTCAGTGCCCCTCAGGAGTAGCTTTAAAACCCAGAACAGATGTTGCTAACCTAATTCTAAAATAGCGAGGACAGCGTGATGCCTGAGTTTCTCTCTAAATATTTCTCTTAAGAACAGGAAGATTTGAATTATTTTCATGTTTTTTCTTTTTTGATGATCTTAACTATTTAGCACAAATCTTAGGAGCTCCAAAGAAGGTGGTGTTTTCTTTTTTACCTGTCATTTCATGTTATTAAGCATATCATGATCAGGACCTGTTTTATATTTTATAGTTATAAATGGTTGCATAATTACACTCATTGAGAGGTTAAGGGACTTATATATGGTCAGTCAGCAAGAACTTACTTCTCAGAAATAGGACCTGAAAGCAAGTCTTTCTAATTTTATGACAAGTTCTCTATTCATTTTTCCATGCTGACTGTTCCAATGCAGATGCAAAATGCCTCATTAATAGCTACTTTATTGCAAAATCTGTACAATAAATGTCCTGAAGTAGAATTCTTGTTCTCTTGGATTAAACTATATCTCTAGTTATAAAGCTCTTAGCTTTTCCATCTGATTTTATGCTTTCTCTGATATTTAGTTCCTAGCTTTGGGATTGAGTTTCACTTTTATTTTAGCTCTGCATTTTTAATGGAGAGGCACACAATTCATGCCTTCAGTGGCCAATGGTTTTTATTTCCCTCAGTCAAAATGAATCTTTTAACCCAAAGCATGAGGCAACTTGCATTTTTAAAAGGCATGCATACTTTTAAAAACAAGCAAAAATTTGAACTCTCAGTTTTTAGTTCCTTAAATATCTTTGCAAATTTATACCATTATCATTGTGATATTAAATGAAAGGAGAGAATGTGACATATAGGCTCACATTTTAAGACTTTTAAAATCATAAAATGACTTTTAGAAGTAATAAGAATACTAGAGAGTAGCTAATCCTAATCACTTATTATATACATGAGGTATATTTGAGACTCATTTCCCCAAAATCACTCAACTAGTTAATATCAAAGTCAGGACATTAGATCTAATTTCTTTTCATTGAACCATAATATCTGCTTTTGAATATCAGAGAACTCTCTTGATTATGGAAGATATGAATAATCTCTTACAATTTTACTTCTCATTCATTCTGAAGTGCCAGTTAGTGGAAGAATATCATGAGACTCATTCACAGTAAAAAGAACTTACTTGTTAGCTTTATTTAAAAATCTTACCAATTCAAACCTCAAGTCTGAGATTATTTAAGAATATCAATTAAATGATTTAGAAAGTTGATATCATTGCTATTATTTCATGATGAAAATGAAAATGTAATACATGGGAAAGAAATGATCAACATCCAAATAATATTCCAGAAATAAAAGTTGCTGTGCACATGGAAATTACATTAATATTACTTTGGGAATTTATCAATTTAGATATAATGAAATGGCAAAGTAGATATACTGTTTTCTTAAAAGATTCATATTGTCCCAGCTTCCTTCTGAGGTCAAGAATATGTAGAGTTGAATTATTCAGGGAGTCCTTCACATGTTATGTCCTTTACTTGTCATGAACAGGAAAGAAAAGCTTCTGTATCTACAGCTACAGGCAATGAATTTATTAAGCATTTTAATCATCCAAAGATAAACAGATGGCTGCTGTTCAAGCCAAGCCAAGCAGTGATTACCCACATCTGTACACTGCCAATAAAGTCTAATACATCCAGAAGCAATTGGCTGCCATTTCAGAGAAAGGCAAAGTTAGTAAAACACTTAGTTTATCTTTGAGCCATTTTTATACAAAAACAATAATAACTTGATTTTTTTTATCATGGCAAAGAGGAGAGGGGGCAAATGTTTGGCCAGGTTAGGAAAACAAAAACTGATTAAAACTAATCATTATATCCAAATCACTATCTACTCCTCTGCTTCTCCCCTACACCTTTATATGCCAAGAAGCATTTGCTCTTCTATTTGAAAAGCAAAGTTGTTATTTACTATAATATCTGAAGCAACTGCAAAATCCCCATCATCAGGGGTATAACAAAAAAAAAAAAATCACACCATCCAAAGCATGCTGAGAACACAGGTCTCCACTAAAAGCAGAAGAAGGTCCTTTGGCATCTAACTTCCTTCTTGTGCTTTCATGCATGAATAGAAATGTCAGTACCTATACTAGTTTGCTGTCCCTCCACATAAATGAAAAGTAGTTTGACCATCTGGAGAGACACTTTAAAGGTTTTTTTTTTTTTATTTGACCAATCAGTTACTTCCTATCATCTTTATACAATCTGTAGGCATTGACATTCTCTGTCTAGACATGTAAATGGATGCTTTCATTTTTGGCAGCTAACTCAAAATGTTGCATTTCACAAAGTTGAAATGCTTCTGGCAACCAAAATCATTTCATTAACCCAGTTACAAAGAAACACATAAAGTCTGGATTAAACCATATGAATTCAATTCCCATTACTAATCTTAATGAGGCAAATATGCTATTCTACCACAGTACACTAGAGAACTTAGCCTAAATTTAACACAGAACTTAAATAGTTCTAAGGATATTTTGAACATTTTATAAGTCTACTACAATGAAATCTGTTTAATTTTCCTAAATTATCTAAATCACTTTGTGATTTTGTAACCAAGGGCAATTCACTTAATTTTCTTTGGTCTCAAGTTCTTCAGATTAGATGAACTCTGAGATCCCAAACCATTGATATATTTTATTACAATCCATTATTCCCAAACCATTGATATATTTTATTACAATCCATTATATATTCATATATTATATTATATTATATTATATTATATTATTATATTATATTATATATCCAAAATATATCCCTATAAGTAACACACTCACACACACACACACACACACACACACACACACACACACACACACACACACACACACAAAACTAAGGAATGAAAAGCTAAAAGTAAATATAAGAAATCAAAACATTTATTCTTGGACCATTCCAAAATTCATTTTATCTCCTCTATAGGTATTATTCAAATCTAATAAAAAATTGGCAGTTATTAAGCATTCTTTATATTATGTAAGCACATATATTATGGTTTTGACTATATCTCTTTGTACATATTTCTAATAATCACATTTGTCTTAAAGTCAGGAAAAAAACTTTGTAGAGGCTACTAGATAATATAGTAGATAGAGTATCTGGCCTGTAGTTAGGAAGATTTGAGTTCTTATTTAACATTTTATTTGCTATGTTATCCTGGATAAGTCATTTAATGACTTTTAACCTTGTTTCATCATATATATATATATATATATATATATATATGTATAATAATAGCACCTATATACTTGAGTTGTTGTGAGACTGAACTGAATAAGTGTAAAGCATTTATAGTAGAGACAGGAACATAGTAGATGTTATATAAATATTAGATAATAATAATTACAAAATAATTATTGCAGTGCCAAATGGCTCATTTCAGGGAACTGTCTCAATGTAATTCTTCAAACAGACTGCATAACAATATGTCACATATGCTGTAGAGAAGATTGTTTTCTTGTTCATAGTTGAACTATATGTTTATTTTTTCTCAATCTTGAAGGTCTATAATATACTGAATCACTGAAGTGAAAACAAAGATAACTCTTGGTAGTGATAAAAAAACATTTATTTTAACATTGTATTATCAATATTAATTCAGTGATATTTAATATGAATTTATTGACTACCATATATTTAACTCTCTTTCAGAAAAAGTGATAGTTAAAAGAAGCATAATATGCATTCTCTGAAAAGGGGGGCTTAAATTATTGCTAGAAAATAAAATAAAATAATTAATTAATGCATAAATAGATGAATATACAAAGATAAATGAATGAATAAATATGCACATGCATACCTGAATGAAGTGTTTTTAATATGTAAGCATAAAAACCATATATTATAAATAAATAATAAAGCATATACAGATATATGCATATATATATGATATGCTTACATTTACATATCATTTTTCTCACAACAGTACTTGTGAGATAGGTAGTATCTCTATTTTATGAATAACAAGGTTCAATGTGATTAAATGACTTGTCTATAGTCATATAACTGTTTAATCTCAGAACTGTTATTCGAAACTAGTTCTCTAATTACAAGTCTAGTATACTTTTTTTTTAGGTTTTTTGCAAGGCAAATGGGGCTAAGTGGCTTGCCCAAGGCCACACAGCTAGGTAATTATTAAGTGACTGAGACCGGATTTGAACCCAGGTACTCCTGACTCCAGGGCCGGTGCTTTATCCACTGTGCCACCTAGCTGCCCCATAAGTCTAGTATACCTTTCACTACATCATTTAAAAATTCAAAACAAGATTTATGATATGATCAAGGAAGATTTCATGGACTAGATGTTTGCAAAAGTTATTCAAACTTTCTGACCCAGAGAAAAGCATGAGGAAAATGATATTTTATAAAGATTAATCTGGTAATGAATTGAAAAATGGATTCGAGGATAAAGAGATTAGAAGCAAAGAAAGCAATTAGTTAGCAAAATGTTCCTCTTTGTAGAATTCATAAACTAAGCATGAACCATAAGTGCCAGCAGATCCTGGAATAGCATTCTCATTGACCTTTCAATTAAGAAATAAAATGTGTTGTCAACAATTTTGATCCTAACTGTGATATCATAAGTTCTAATGTGATCACTATGAAACTGAAAAGAAAATGGTTGATACTAGAAATGTTTAAATGAAACTTTGAAAAGAATTTATGTATAAAACATGACAACAGAATGGCTTATAAGAGTATAATTATCTATAATACATGAATAAGTTTGAGATGAGGATAAAAAGTTTCTCATTCTTCAAGTTCACATGCTAAGGAGGATGCTAGTGCCAATGATTGATTGATATAAGTCAAGTACTTTACAAAATTGGTGGGGAAAGTTTATTGTCATATATTATAAATTTGACAGGAAAGTTAGCAAATAAGAATTACTCAACAGGCAAGTGGGCATGTGGAAGTATATGATATCTCAATTCTATAATGCTTTTTGCATATGCAGAATTAGTTGAAATATGTATACACACAGACATATATATATATGCATATTTATATATATATATATATATATATATATATATATATATATATATATACATACACACACACACACACACGGTCTCATCCATTATAATGTGAGCTTCTTGAGAGTAGGTACCATTCTTTTCCCTTTTTTATATTATAGCATAGAGTCTGGTACATAATAGGTATTTAATAAATTCTTTCTGAGTGAAAATTAATTATGATTTTGTGATAAAATTGCATATATATATTTGATAACAAATGGTTGATGACTTTTTGAAAAATAAAAAAGTAACAACCACGACTAATATCAGTAAATATAATAACTTCTGAATACGGAAATATTTCAAGTGCCTTAATAATATTTTGCCTTTATACTAGCCTAAAGCTTTTGTTATCATTATTAGGTTGTGGCTTAGGTTGTTTCACTTATTAAAAAATTTAACAGTGAATTTCCTGGTCATACTTTCAGGATCTTGGTTTAGGATCAATAAATACATGAATCAGAGGGCTTATTAAGTTGCTGTCTAGTGGTGTAACCTCTGTAATTGTGAGCATTTATTTAACTTTGGGGAAAAACTCAAAGTGACCTATTAGACCTCATTGGGATTTTTTTCCCATGTAAAATAAATTCAATTCCATTCTTTTTGTATAGCATATAAATGAAGTGTTTTTAAGTCTCTTTCATAATTAGTACTATGATTCTTCCATAAATGTAAGACTTCTCTAATTTTTTTTTTAAATTTAATAGCAGTAAGGATAACTCCCTCCCTTCACTAAGCTTTCCCTGAGTCTCTCTTTGGCAATTCCCCTTTGCTCCATAAGTTTTCACTCTGTACATTATTTGTACCTTTCTTATTCACTTATTTTGGTTCATATGGGCTTTTTATAACCTTAACTAGCTTGTTCTCAGGGAACTGTCTCAGTGTAATTCCTCAAATAAGGCTGCATAAGGAAAAATCCTTTTCATGTTCATAGTTGGACACCATGCTTTCTTTTTATTTTTTTTTTAGGTTTTTGCAAGGCAAATGGAGTTAAGTGGCTTGCCCAAGGCCACACAGCTAGGTAATTATTAAGTGTCTGAAACCAGATTTGAACCCAGGTACTCCTGACTCCAAGGCCGGTGCTTTATCCACTATACCACCTAGCCAACCCAACACCATGCTTTCTTTAATCTTTTCCAATTTTGAAAGTCTATGACATAGTGACACTCTGAAGTAAAAACAAGGAGAACCCTTGGTACTGTGAAAAGGTATTTATTTTGACCTTGCATTATCAATACTGATGTAATATATTTAATGATAATTTATTAACTATTTACCATATACTAATTGGTAGGATGATCATTAAAAACAAAACAGTATAACATGTTTTCTCTGCCTATGGAGACTTAAATTTTTGCTAGGAAGAAAAATAAATTAATGAATTGATGAATGAGTAAATAGTTAAATTAATGGATATAGATAAACAAATGAATGAATAAATATGCACATAGATATATACTTACATGCCTGAATAATATGCATGTATATAGGTATATAAATATACATGTAATGAATAAAGTATATCCCCATATAATATATTTATATTTATATAACATTTTGAAGTTTACAAAGTGCCATTCTCACAATACTGTGAGATTGGTACTATTATTACTTCCATTTTACACCTGAGGATATTAACCTTCAAAATGATTAAATGATTTGCCTCTAGTCATAAAGTTTTTGCCTTAGTCTTTCAAAAAAATTCTTTCTTAACTTCCCTTTGGTCACATGAACATTTTCAAAAGTATGTCTCTTATGTTATTTGCTTCTGAAGCCCTTTAAGTTCTGATTCTCCTCTGCGTTCTTTCATATATATTTCATATATATATATATATATATATATATATATATATATATATTCTTTCCTTTTGAAAGGATTATACGATGTCTTTTTCTCCTTAACCAATGTCAACAAGTGGAGTCTTTCTGGATTAATCTCTCCAAAGACAATTTCTCCATCTGTGAATTCCATAGTACTTTCTTAAATGCCATTACTGTTTTCCCTAATATCTTTCATCCTGTCTGTCTTTCTAAAATCCCTAAAACTTGGGAATGATGAGGCCTCAGAAACCTGCATTAGAGACAAGAAAAAGTACTCTAATCCATTCTGGAAATATGATATATTAGATTATAGACTGATCAGGGAACCACATGCCTAGGTCCTTTGCCCTTTTATCTGTTACTGCAGGTTTTGTTGGGTAGGAAGAACTAATAACTTTAACTCCTGTTATGAAACCCTTATGTATTCCCCCCATTCCTCTCATTTCTGGAACTTTAAAAAGTGGAAATAGATTTCCATTGTCTATTTCTCTATCGTTATTCTGTCAAAGTGATGGTTTACAACCCCTCAAGGTAAGGAAGCAAGGTAGAATGACCGGGATTAGTATTACCACAGAAGCACAAAAAGTACTCTGAAGTGAGTTGATTGCTCTCTAGTCCAGAAATTCTCTTCTGAAAGTGGCATAGAAGCTGTCTTCTCCTAAGTCAATTCTAACTTGGACCTGTTTTGTTTATTATACATAGTTACCAGTAGCTAGATAGTACAATGGATAGGGCACCAACACTCGAGTCAGAAGGACCTGAGTTCAAATACAGTCCCAGACATTTGAGACTAGCTCTGTGACCTTGGCCATGTCTCTGACCTTATATTCAGTCATTTCTAGTTGTCCTGATTTTTATCTGGCCAATGGACCCAGATAACTCTGAAGGAGAAAGTGAGGCTTGTGACTTAGCACAGCACCCCCTCACTCAAATCCAATTCATGTGCTTATCATAACATTATTGCACTGATGGCATGGTCTTCCTTGAAAATGAAGAACATCAACATCATTTTGGATTTATTTTGATTCACATGTTTATTTTTTTTCCTAATGGCCCCTGCCCACCTTGAGAACCTTGTCTCAAAATCTAGTTCTACAGCTTAATACTTATGTGACCTTAGACAAGTCCCTTTTAAACACTGTGAGACTAAGTTTTCTCATTAAGGAAATAAAGATGTTGAACTGGCTGATTGTTGTAATCCCTTCCAGCTCAGTCTATACCATTCCACTTATTTTATGGGCTTATTCCTTTTTGAAACAGATAATATTAGATTATATAATAATAGAGTGTCATTTATATTAGAAAATTTGAAAGTAATCTCAGAACACAAGAATGACTCATTATAAACCACTAGACCCAGCATAATGAAGATATGGTTCCAAATACAGCTATTTGACTTGGGACATCTATTAGACTTGGGACTCTTGTCAAGTTGCTTAACCTCTGTTTGCCTCCCTTTCTTCAACTATATAATGATGATAATAATGGCATTACTTGTCAGAGTTATTTTGAGGATCAAATGAAATAAAATCTTTAAAAATCACTTAGCACAATGTCAGAGACATAGTAGGCACTTTAGAAATGCTCATTCTCTTTTTTATTCCTTGATTAATCTAGAATCTTCAACACAACTCTCTTTTAAGTTTCATGATGTACATACTATGTGAGAAATAAACTGAATAAAAAGCAAATTGCATATAAAAACAGAAAAACCAATGCTGTAATCAAAATTTACAATAATATCAATCTAATATATTTAATGATATTCATAAACATAGCAGTTACTAGGGAAGAGGTATTTAGTAAAGTTCCTCCTTGATTAATGAATGCTACAAAACTCATTCACATTCTGATATTTTGAAAACTTGATGACTCTCATTTGTGTAGGTTTTCCTTCCTCTGATGCAAATTTGATCTGAATCTTTTCATCTATGTCTTTCTGTAACTCTCTAAACAGCATATTTAGACCACTGACATTATTTTCTGGTCCTTTTAATGACTCACTGTAACCAGGAGAAGTGCTTTAACTACAGTTTATATGTCAATAATCTGAGAAGAGAGTTACTTTGAGTAATACTTAAAGAGATGGGAATCTCACATAAAAGGTATAATGGTTCACTTTAATTTGAAATAGCTATAAAAAAGAGTTTATGAAGTGTTTTGTGGTTTACAAACTTTTTTCCTCACAAAATGCTTTAAAATATGTTATCCTTTTCATATTAAATATTATCTATATTACACAGGTAGGCAAATAAGAATTCTTAAAGCTAAGCAGCCAAGGTTACATAACTAAGTTAATGACAGATTCAGGATATGAATTGAAGTCTTCTATTTGTGAGCCTAATATTTTTCCACTATACAATAATAAGTTTCAAATGCATAATATCTTCATATTGAGCACAATACCAGGACTTAGTAATCCTGTATTCTAGTATAAGTTTTGTCAAAATTAATTAAGTAACTTTGTATAAGTGTCTCCTGAGTTTGTTCACCTATAAAGGGAGTTCATTGAATGAAACAATCTGTTGGGTCCTTTCAACTATACAAGGCTTTATTTGAGTAATTCTAAATTATTTTGATTTTCATTAAAACAAAGCGATAGATAAATTCCCAACTTTAATTTTTTATCTCTTGCTATTCCCAATATGATATAAGGTAACTCAAGCAAGATACCACTATTTTAAAGAAAGAGATATTGACAAAATATTAAGAATCTGATTTAGCATTTACTTTCTCAATTCAGAGTATATGCAATTATAATCAATCACTAATTATAAATATTTCAATTACAAGCAAAACTTCTTAATATGTTAAGAACCAACTCTGTAGTGCTTTTTACTAGAGGAAAAAAGCAGGACATTTTCTACAGAACACATGCTACTCACATCTGTTCTAATTCTTCATTCAGATAAAGTTTCTTTTGTTTGCTTGTACATTGAAGTGATTTGGTCCGTATCGAGAAGCAGTTCAGAATGTCTCAGGCAAATCTTGTGTCTGTTGATGATAACTGATGTTGGCTCCCGTGGAAATGCTAATTTGGTAGCAGTCACTGTCAATCAGTCCCCTTGGGTTATTGTTCTTGCAGTTCTTTCCAGATGTGATCTGTGATGGCAAATGTAGAGTCTGTAGCTAAAGTAATTGGACTGTTTACCGAATAGGAAAAACCCATGTTAACTTATACCTGGGTAGGCTGATTCAATAGGGAGGTGGGAATGGATAGGAGGAGATGGAGGAGAGAAATAAATCAAACTAAGTAAAACAAATATATCCTAACCTCTAAAAATAATTAGCAATGCTTTGAGACATTTAAAGGTACATTTAATATGGTCCTTTTAAAAGTGTCTTAATATAGAAAAGTACTTTAATATAATAATGAATGATATAGAGAGACAAACATTGAATTTGAAGCCAGAAAACTATAGTTTTATATTTGGCTTTATACTTAACATGAGTATAATTTTAGGAAGTCCACTCAACCTATCTCTATTATAATTTCCTCAGCTTTAAAAATGAGTGATGGTGATGATGGTAATTAAACCGACTCAAGGGACTATAATAATTCTCTCACAAATCAGAACTATGATTAAAATTTGTAGAAGATTAGATTTGAATTATTTAATAAAAAAGGAAGTCACAAATAATGTTTTCTCCCTAGTAGCTATTATTTTAAGGTATATTTTGATATGATTTCAAATTCTGCTTCCAATTTATTCTCCATGAATAACTTTGAAAAAATAATTTCTATCCAAGTTTCCTCATCTAAAGAAGAAGGAAATTAGATTTGATGACCTCTGAGGTCTGTTCTATCTTCAAATATGATTTGATGAACATTAAATCTACTGAGAAAGCATTTTCTTATCTAGCAAAGTAGTTTATTCAAACTAAGACAAATATAAGGGATTGTCCACCAGGTGGTAGAGCCATTAACCCAAGCTTTGTCATTTACTTCCTCAGCCCTGATCTTTAACTTAGAGCTTTCCTTTAGAAATTTCAATGTCCCCACTGATAACCAGAAGATAGTGAATCAGCCTGATAATTCCTAGGCTGCTCTCCAACCTCCATACTAATGGGAATGTTACCTAAAGTTAACTTTGTAGAATCTCTACCTATCTGAATTAAGTCACTGGATTTATGCAATACTTCTCAAAATGTTCAAAAATAAAATTAGTTTTCTATATCTGACTGAAAACTCAAACCCAGAAATGGGCTCTATTCTATCAATTCACATCTCACTGCACTTAAAACATGCTGATTTAGTATAGTATCATTATATCTTTCATTGTTCATAGAATAAAATTAAATGTCATTGTCTATAGAATACAAAAGAACACATACCAAATACACCTATATGGAGCTAGTCCTCTGATAATAAACATCCCACCACACATTATTTATTTCTCCTTTCAAGACCTTCGTACATTTTTGGTACATAAAGGAGAAAGTGCAACACCCATCCACCTGGTGCTCATGAAACAGGAAATTTGGAAGAGATGGGTATTCAGTTCCAGAGAGTCATGAGATAAGAAAGAGAATATTTTCTGAAGACAAACAAGTCAAATGAGATTCACAGTAGTTGGCATTCTTGGTACTTCTGGATCTCTTTTCTACATATGTTCCCTTGTGGTCATCCTGATCCTGATCCAGGAACAGCATTTCCTCATCTGTCTTCAAGCTTTCTTCAGATAAGGGGATCTTGGTAGCTGATATGTTTCAATTACTTCTGGCATTGGTAGTAGTGGTGATAGTTACTCATCATTCAATTCCTGATTCCCCTCCCTTAAAAATCAAATTTTATGATCAAGAAAAGCAAGCCAAGAAGCCAAAAGAGTATGTTGCAATTTGTAGATAGCAAGTAATCATTTCACATTATTTCTGTCTTCAGTGAAGTCAAGAGATTCATGCAAATCTCAAATGAGGAATAATTACTCTCTTGGACTAGAATCATTAGAAATTGCTTTGAAAATTCCAAAAGTAAATTATTTCCTTAGACTCCCCCAAAATCAGCTCAAAAGAGACAAAAATCTATACACATGAAGTAATGGATTTGCATGAATGTGGTTCTCTCATATTTCATTGCTAAATTTGACTGGGAACTACAGTCTAAGTCAGTTATGCAAAGACTCTGGAAACTAAACTGAAAAGACTGAGTAAAGAGCCAGGAACAGACTACTCATCGCTTAAATTAGAGAACCTAACACTAGACTAACTATAGGGTGAAAAACTAGGGGACAAAATTTTCAAAGCTCATTTTACAATGATGAAATCATATACCCCTTAAGTATTGTGGTAAGTAGTTACTTTTTTAAGTAATACCATATCAAGAAAAACAAGAAGTAATTTCTACTTTTCAGTAGCAGAATTTAGGCTTTCAATATATAAGGTTCTAAATGGAATGCATCAATAATTTTGAGTTAAATTAAATGAAGCTAAGCAAACTAGAACCTATCACCTGAACCCTAGTAACCAAATTGTAATCTGGTCTATATATTTATGAACTGGTTTCCAGGACAATTCATTAAACTCTGCCTTTGGAAATCATATTACATTTGGTTAAAATATTTCTAGACCAAGCACCAAGGATAAGAACTTGCCTTCAGTGGTTTTTCTATATATAACTAGATCCTCCCGGTCAGAGATTTGATGACTATGGAAACTAGATAACCTGATGTTAAAGGAAAAGATGGCTTGAGATAGAATACTGTGAGGTTATACTGAAAAACAGACCCTAATATACCAAAAAACATTCAGCAGCTGAGGGCTATTTAGGTTCAGAATCAATCCCAATTGATCTTGAATTAGGGAGTTAGTCTGACTCTGAGATATGCATATGAATTTTTATAGTTTTGTCTAGTTTGTTCTCATAGGGTAGCAAAAAACCTATGAATATTTGCTTTTCTTTTCAGTTATGGCAAGAGGAGGAACCCAAACATTGGCATGATAGATCAGAATCCTTTGAAATTGTCTGATCCATTTTGTTTGGAAGTTCTTGGCCCCTTGAACCAAGTAACACTTTGGTCTACAGCATATGACCCTAGTAAAGTAGAAATAAAATCAGAATCCAATATGACAATGCAATAGTGCTGAGGCAAAACTTTCTACCAGAATAAGGTAGATAAGGTTAGGCTATAATAGTAGCAATTGCCACATCAAAGGAGGTAAGGGTTAACTGTAGAAAAACAGCCATCATGCAGAGATGCAAGCCCAGTAATAGTGGTCAGTGCATCACTCAAATATTTGAGACTGTTCAGAAGTAGGATCCAATGCTGGAGACCAGTAACAGAGAATGGTATAGTAGTTCACAATGGCAGTGGAAGCTCAGTTGTAGAAGAGAGTTTATTGGTCTATACACTAGTAAAAGATAGGCTACTAAACATTATTTTTCATAATGAAAAAACTAAAGAATGTTTTCATCATACTACCAATACAACTTCCAGTTATTAGCATCTAGAAGGATTAAAGGACTAAGGGTACCATTACTGATAGAATAACAAAGGAGAGATGAAAATCTTTAACTTTCACAGAAGAAGGAGATAATCCCTCTTAGGGTTTCTTATAATGCAAAGTTTTTTGTTTTGCTTTGTTTTGTTCATCCTACTGTGCCCATCCCATTGAGCTCCATGGTTCCTTAGGTCCTGGGTTGTGTGTCACAAGGGAGGTGGTGGAAAGTAATTCTTTCTTCATATCTGATATAGATTAATAACTATGCAGGAAATTTCAGGATCTTTTCTGTAGCCTTCATTTTCCTGTCCCTATTCTTCCTCATAGTCACCTTTGTATATAGAGGGATCAACTATATCCATACCCTTATGCAGTGAGGATATCCCAAGATATCCTGGGAAATCCCTTCTTTAGGTTTCTTGATTATCTATTTTTCATCCAACACTAAATGACTGGGTTTTTTTCAAATCATACATTTTGTTTCTTTCTACAGACAGTTTATTATGTAGGTATTATAGAGAGAGTACCTTAGAGGCTTTAGTCCTTTTGTAATAGCAGAAGAGAAATGCATTTTTTTCTTTTTTTTTTCCAATAAAGCTCATCTTTATATTATTCAATTATAGTTGACTATTTTAAAAATATTAGAATTTTAAAATGTATTTTATTGTATGGAAGCAATTCAGATTTTGTACATAAACATAAAACTTCTTTGGCATTGAAAAGATAAACTACATAAAATACAGAAAGCATATTGCCTTTCTGTGCTCCAAAAATTCAGAATACAACAGAAAACAGAAGACTTAGAAGACTAAAGGTGGGGGGAAAAAAGAATGAAAATAAGCATTTATATTTATATAACATCTACTCTGTGTCATGCCCATATTAAGTGCTTTACAAATATCTCATTTGGTCTTCAAAATAATCTTGGGATGAAGGTATTATTACTGTACATTTGAGGAAACATAGGCAGAGGATAAATGATGTGCCCAGGGTCACAAAGTTAATGAATCTGAAACCTGCATTTAAACTCAGGCCTTCCTGACTCCTTCTACTATACAATCGAGTTGCCTCTTATAAGTAAAAATTTCCACTTGCCCGTTTCAAAATGCTCAGTGGCTCTCCATTACTCAAATTAAGTCCAAAATGTTTATTATAGCATTCAAAACCTTCACTATTCTCTTTGTGAAGTCTCTTACTACTTATAAACTATTTATTTTTAAAATGTATTCTTAGATTCCTTACATGTATTACTTTGCTTAGGCTGCATTCCTTTTCCTCTGTTTCTTTCTGTCAAAACTTTCAGCATTATTTTAAGTCCAAATCAAATGCCACTTTCTCTTGATATTGTCCTTGATTCAATAATCTATTAAGGTTAATCATCTCACCAGAAGTGATCTGTCTTTTATTCAAGCTCTCCCAGAATATGTTTGTAACTGGTTTTATGGTTTTTATGAAAATTTGCTACAACCTTTGGGGTTGATTTATTTTATCATATGCTATATTGTAAAATAGTTTAATTCTTTTTGAGCTTCAAAATAGCTAGTAAAGAATAGGCATTCATTATGTGCTTTAAAATAAATATTGAATTAATAAATAATGTATTTTTTTCAAAACTTGTTAGTAATTGATTAACCTTATTTGTAATGTATGGTACTTTAAACATATATAGAAATATTAATGGCACATCAGAAAATATGTCAGAGTAGGAGGCAAATAGATTTGGGTTGCAATATTGCCTGAGATATATGCTAACTATATTATCTTGTTCAAGTCAATCAGTGTTTCTAAGCACGTTTCCATATCTCTACTACTACTTGTCCTTCGGTATCAAAGAGGACCACATTGAACATGGCAGCCTGAGATGCACGACAATGTTTATTGTAGTGAGGTATATAGGCTGTGCATCATCCTTGCATTCCATTACCAGAATTGTTCCATCCTATGACCTAGTTAATAGGAATCAGGACTATTGGAGATGGTCTGACAGCTGCCAGAGTCTCTTGACCTTAAATTGGTTTAACTTCCTCCCATAACAGCAAGGCTTCATGGTGAAACAGGCAGCTGCATGTGACATCTGACAATAGAATGCAACACCCCAATCTATCCTGACCTGTCTCTTGATGGTCTAATCATCAATACAGTCTTTCTCGCACACCTACCTTTTGAGTTATTCATCAGTATGCCTATATCAATAAGACACCACAGAGCACTATCAACACCAGGCAAGCAACACCAACCTGTGATATCTGGTGACAGAAAGTGACAACCAACACATCTTAGCATAATTCTTAATGGACTAATTGTCAGTTTAACCTTTCCTATCAGACTTTCCTTGCTTTCTTGTCTTCCCATATCAGTGAGGCAAGACTACCAATCCCAATATGTGACATCTGTCTACAGGATGCAATTCCTGATATATGGTAACCTGTCTCTCAGTGGGCTAATAATCAGTATGGTCTTTTCTCTCAGACCTTCTACCTTAAGACTTATACATCAAAATGACAAGATTAATGAAAATAACCACTACATTTGTTTACTAGGAACCAGGGAAGGTAATGTATATAAAGCACAAGTGGGACTTTCATTTCCATCAACAACATCATTATTAATATAATTATAATTTCATAGTACACAATGTATATAAAAGTACTCTAATATTAAATTAGTATTAAAGTAAATCCTTCATAAAAAGAAAATGGAAATATAATGCAACCAGTGATGATGAAGTGTAGGCTAAGATGTTACTACATTTCAATGCTAAAAAATCAGTTTACAAGGATATTTATATAGTCATAAAATATTTAGCTTATCCATTCTTCCCTTTGTTCAACTGAACAACATATACAAGTTTTCTTCAAAAGAATATAGAGTTAATTTGTCCTCAGGGGTTGTATTGATTCAACCCATGCATTTCTGAACAAGCTGATTCTAATTTAGTTAAAACCATGAATGTCTGATAACCTCAGAGGACTGACAGACATATTGACCTATAATAAGTATGTCAATTATTTTATTCCATGGAATTTTACCTGCATGAAGAGGCAATGATGAGTCTTTAATATGATTTCTAGAAGTATTGCCTTCAGAGTGATTCTGAAAATAAATTACATTTCTCATCTGAAATACTAATCTGCTCTGGCTTCATGAAGATTCTTTTTCGTTAATTCTGCCTTCAAGATAAAATTTCTTCTGAAAATGATTGATAATTTCTAGGTCTTAGAAAGGAAAACATCAAATATAATTTGGAACAAAGAAATTACTTCTGTTAAGATATTCTGAATTCACCTCATGGTAAGGAAAATATCTCCCATTTAAACACTGATTATCAATATACTATGTCAGGTATTTGGACTGGCTCTCACTAAACTGTTAGAAAGTGAGGAAGGCATTGTAATAGAAGGGGTCCTAAACTGAGTATCAGACCTAGTTTTGAATTCTGAGATTGCCACTTGCCTTTAATGCCTAGTAGACTTTAAATATTTCAATTCACATTTTAGGTTTAAGCTTCTGATAAATTAGGGGATAACAGCAGATGACCTCTAAGGTCCCTCTCAATAGTAACAGTTGCTATTATAATAAATCTAACTAACAGATCAATTAGCACTGCTTATTTGAATTTGTTTCTGACAATTTGCTTTGCCAATCTTGATCCTATGGTGAAGTACATTCACTTGAAGTGATTAGATTCTGATGTCTAAATCTCAAGCAGCCAGAATTTGTTGTTTGAATGGGTATAGGAAACTGGATCTTTGATTCTATTGGGACAGGAAATTCAACTAGCTTTTCTGAAAAAAAAAATCTACACAGGAATTAGAGGATCAAATAATCAAAAAGCATTCATTAAGGATCTGTAATGTGCAAGGTACCGCGAATATAAATAATAAGAATGGAACTAGCCATATTCTTAAGGATCTGTCCTTCTAGATTTGGTGTCTTAAGGAACCTAGAGATCATCCAGTTTAGCCTCCTTTTTTACTGATGAAAAAAAAATTTCTTTATCTTACTGTCTCCCTACATCTAGAGGCACTGATGAAGAAACTGCAAAGATATAACTTGGTGGAATGTTAAAGAAAGAGCAATATCTATATACATATATTATACATAAAATATATATGCATATGTATATGTATGTGTATGTGCATATCTATATATGTGCATATTTGTTTATGTGTAGCTATGTCTACATATATATTGTATTACCCCCATGTATGAGACTTACCCTTTACAAAAAATTTGGGTTCTAACAACTGGAAGCATCTTATGAAATGGTTATAGATTTTTTTACTTGCATTTCCCCCTTTTTTAATCTTTTTCCAATTTTAATTAGATTTATTTTATTTTTGTACAAATGATGCTTTTATTATACATTAATAAAATATTCTTGTTTAAGAGTAGGCATAATACCCCCTTCCCCTCCCAAAATATAGACTCCCATGAGCAATAAAGGA
Organism: Macrotis lagotis; assembly: GCF_037893015.1. Taxonomy (NCBI): domain Eukaryota; kingdom Metazoa; phylum Chordata; class Mammalia; order Peramelemorphia; family Peramelidae; genus Macrotis; species Macrotis lagotis. Next base: position 141,563,003 of record NC_133663.1, on the reverse strand, counting down.
AAGAGGAAAAAAATCAAAATTAAAATAAAAAATAATAATGGGGCAGCTATGTGGCACAGTGGACAGAGCACTGGTCCTGGAGTCAGGAGCACCCAAGCTCAAATCTGGTCCCATACCCACAACAATCACCCAGTAGTGTGACCCTGGGCAAGTCACCCCAACCCCATCGACCTGCCAAAAATAAAATAATAATAATAATAATAATAATAATAATAATAATAATAAGGGTGGCCAAGTGGCCAGGTAGCACAGTGGACAGAGCACTGGCCCCAGAGTAAGGAGCACCCAGGTCCAAATCCGGACTCAAACACCCTGGGCAAGCCACACAACCCCATCCACCATGCAAAACCCACCCCCCTAAAATAATAATAATAATAATTTTAATAAATGTGCTTCAGTCTGTGTTCTAACAACAATTAGCTCTGTGGCAGGTAGATCACATTCTACTACATTTTTCCACTGTTGTCATTACTGATTGCAACTCCCTCAATTTGTACTTTCCCACTACCATATACTATATTTTCTCTCTCCTTTCACTCTATCTCTCTTTTTTTAGTTGTTTTTTTTTTTTTGCAAGGCAAATGGGGTTAAGTGGCTTGCCCAAGGCCATACAGCTAGGTAATTATTAAGTGTCTGAGACCAGATTTGAACCCAAGTACTCCTGACTCCAAGGCAGGTGCTTTATCCACTACGCCATCTAGCTGCTCCTCTGTCTCTCTTCTTAAATGTGCTGTAGGGCAGCTGAGCGGCACAGCAGACTGATCACCGGCTGTGGGGCCAAGAGGCCCTGAGCCCACATACCACCCCTAAGGTCTAGCAACCACCAAGTCCTGTGGTCCCAAACAGGTCATACAATCCCAGGCCCTTGAAAGAAGTAAAAAAGAAAATGTATTATATCTGACCACTCACCCCCATGTTCCACCGGCTCCTCCATCACTCACATCTACCCCTTCCCCCTGTTCCACTTCTCTCCTTCTTACTCTAGATGTCTATACCACATTGAGTATATATGCTATTTCCTCTCTGAGCCACCTCTGATGAGAGCAAAGTTTCCCTCATTCCCCCTTACCTTCCCTCCTTCCATATCATTGCAATAGTTCATTGTAATAAAAAAAAAAACTTATTATATGAAATATCTTAGCCTATTTCACCTCTCCTTTCTCTTATTCCCATTACATTTCCCTTTTCGCTATTGACTCCATTTTTACAATATATCGTATCTTCAAATTCAGCTCTGTCTTGTGCTTCATCTATAAAAGCTCGTTCTACCTGCTCTATTAAATGAGAAGTTTCTTATGAGTATTACCAGTACCATTTTTCTATGCAGGAATACATGTAGCCCATCATCATTAAGCTGCTCATAGTTTACCCTTCTCCTCCACTCTCTATGCTTCACCTGAGCCCTGTATTTGAAGATCGTACATTCTGTTCAGCTCTGGCCATTTCAACAGGAACATTTGAAATTACCTTGGTTCATTAAAAGTTCATCTTTTTTCCTGGAATAGGATGTTCAGTCTTTCTGGGTAGTTGATTCTCGGTTGTATTCCGGGCTCTTTTGCCTTTCGGAATATTATATTCCAAGCCCTATGAGCCCTTAATATAGTTACTGCTAAGTCCTATGTGATCCTGACTGCAATTCCACAATATTTGAATTGTGTCCTTCTGTCTGCTTGTAATATTTTCTCTTTGACTTGGGAGTCCTGGAACTTGGCTATAATATTCCTGGGGGTTGTTTTGTTTTTGGATCTCTTTCTGGGGGAGATCAGTGGATTCTCTCAATTTCTAGTTTGCTCTCTGTTTCTAGGATATCTGGGCAGTTTTCCTATAGGAATTCTTTAAAAATAATGCCAAGGCTCTTTTCCTAGTCATGACTTTCAGATATCCCAATAATTTTTAAATTATCTTTTCTGAATCTGTTTTCCAGATCAGTTGTTTTTTCAATGAGCTGTTTCACATTTTCTTCTAATTTTTCATTATTTTTGTTTTGAAGTATTGTGTCCTGACTTCTCATAAAGTCAATAATGTCCTTCAGTTCCATTCTTATATGAAGGATTTGTTTTCCTCAAAGAGCTTTCTTATCTCTTTTTCCATCTGGCCAATTCTACTTTTTAAAGCATTTCTCCTCAAGAACTTTTTAAACTGTTTTATCCATTTCACCAATGCTGGTTTTTAATGTGCTTCAGCATTTTATTTAATCTCCTTGACTAAGCTGCTGACTTCTTTTTCATGTTTTTCCTACATCCCTCTCATTTCTTTTCCTAATTTTGCTTCTATCTCCCTCATTTGATTTTCAGAATCTTTTCTGAACTCTGTCATAACCTAAACCCATTTCTGTTTTTCTTGCAAGTCTTTTAGATGCAGGAGCTTGTACTTCCTCATCTTCAAAATGAGTATTTTGATCCTTCTTGGGATCATAGACAATGCATTTCTCAAAGTTGTTCCTTTTTTTTTCTCTGTTTACTCTTTTCCCCAACCTGTGCATGGTCTTGGGGTTCCTCCTGAGCTTTTGAGTATTATTGGGAAACTTCCCCCGGCAAAGAATCTCATTGTGTGTGAAGCTCTGTCTTCCCTCCTGGTCTGTGAATGGCCACAAGTGCACCCCTCTGCCATGGGGCTGAAGTGGGGGGCTGCTGTTCTATTGGGGTCCTAGACTGTGATCAGGATCTGAATGTGGTCAGAGCCCCACAGTCCTTTTCTGGGTACAGAGGACAGACCTCAGAAGTCTCTCTCCACTCCCCTACCTAACCTAGACTGAGTACTGAAGTTTCAGTTGCAAAACTGAGTGGAAAGCTGCTAAATGTAAATTTGTTCCTCCTCCAACTGAGAAAATAATCCAAGATTGGCTACAGGAAGAAGAAATCCTGCTGAAAATGCCACAGCAGAATAAGCTCATGAGAGACAAGTCAGCCAAATAGCATGAGTTAGAGAGGGAATTGAAGAGCCGAATTGAAGAGCAAAGGGCAATTGGAGTGTCCACAAAGATGGTTCAGCATGGGGAAAGAAGAATGACTGATGAAAAATAAGTGACTGATTTCAAAGGGGGACACAAATGGTACTTCAGGTTCATGAAATGGAAGGGACTAAGCATGTGGACACACACCAGACTTGCCCAGGGGAGTGCTTATGGTCAATCACAGACCAGAGTACAGGCAGGAGAGCAGTTAGAACCTCTCCTAAAACAGTAATTCATCATCAAACACAAATGGACATTTTGACAGTGATGAGGTTTTTTGAATTTTATGATGAATAAAACTTGAGTTCAATAACTTTATGTAATATATTATTTCTTCCAAATTTTGGGACCCCAAATTAAGGTGCATCTTATACATGGGACTGAAAATACTCTCATGATTTTCTGGACACCAGTGGAGTGAACCAAGTCTGTGTCCTTGCTCCCATGCTTCTTATCATGATTTTTTTTCAGCTATGTTATCAAACACCTTTATTGAGGATGAACATGACATAAAAGTGTCCTAAATAACTGATGGTAAATTCTTCAACATAAAATGGCTACAAGCCAAGATCAAAGTGGAGGGAGTATTGATACATGATCTCTTTTCAGATGATTGTGCATTCAATGTTGCCTCTGAAGCTGGGATTCAACAGAGTGGATCAATTTTTTGCTGCTTGTATTACTTTGGTCTTACAATTAACACCAAGTAAACACAGGTGTTCCATCCGTCAGCATCACACTGTGGAAGCACAGATTATAGCAAATGGAGAAGTTCTGAATACTGTGGACAAGTTCGCTTATCTTGACAATGTACTTTCCAGTATAAAGAGGTTGGCACACAAATTGCTAGCTCAGTATTTTAAAGGCTTAGAAAGAAAATGCGGGAGAGGTGGGAAGTAAACTGACTACAAACTGAAGGTCTATGGAGCCATTGTACTGACTTCATTGTGGTATGTTTGTGAAACCTGGACAATCTATCAGCATCATGTCAGGACACTGAAGTACTTCCATTTAAAGTATTTTAGGAAGATTCTGAAGATCACCAGGCAGGAGAAGACAATAGACACTGTGGTACTTTCTTGAACTAAACTGCCTAGAATTCAAACATTACTGCAGTGAGCAACTACAATGGACTGGGTCCATTGTTAGAACACCAGAAATATGATTGCCAAAAAAGACTATTTTATGTAAAACTCACACATGGCAAGCATACACAAGGGGGTCAGAAGAAAAGATACTGGGACATGATGAAGATCTCTCTTAACTATAGAATTAATTGCATGACATGGGAGATATTGGCATAGGATACCCTCCCCCCAGCATGCCATTCCCTCATCAGAGAGCATGCTGTGTTCTATCAGTTTGACAGAATTGAAGCAACTTAAAGGAAATGTGACATACATAAGTGTGTATTAAGTACCCCAGGTGTTTACATAGCCTATTTTTGTCCAATCTGTGGTAGAGCATTCTAAGCTTGCATTGGTCTGATCAACCACAGTCAGACATATTGTAACTCATCTCCAACATATTAACACCATTTTGGTCCTCTTTGATAACAAAAGACAAAAACCATATTCCAAAAAAAAGGGAAGAAAAAAAGATTGTTAAAAGAGTGAAGATAACCAGTGGTGTGATGGGTTCAAAGGAAGATAGGATGACAATTCAAATGAATCAGTCAGTCTCTCCCTATTAAAGACTGTCTCAGACCTTATGCAGGAAAATTTCTGAACCTGAAACCAAGCAGCAAAATCTCTCTCTTTCAGCCACCTAGAATGCCCCAGGGCTCATATTCAACCTTCCCAACAATACCCTCTTACCCTTTTATCCTATTGTTTGAACCACAACCACAACCGTAATTAACCCTGAAAGAACCTAGAATCCTTTTTCCCCTTTCATTCTTGGGCCTACTCCTTTTTTAGTGGTAGTGGACCTTTATTTTCTTGCATCATTCCCTGATATCCTGATAAAACCTAATGATTCCAAGGTCTTACCATCTACCCTTAGGACTTCTGGCTCTTTTCATCTAACCTATAGTTGAATTGTATTATCTCCATCAATTACCATGAGAGCAAGGATTGTCTTCTTTCCTATATCCACTTTGCAGCACTGTTTGCACTTTAATAAATGATTAATAAATCTTTTTCTTTGTATATTTGTTTGACTCCCCCTTTAATCTTTTGGGTATTCAGAGAGAGTAAAGAAGAATTCTGTCACAAACTTATGGAACAAAATGAATAAGAGTTGGAAAAGATATTGTTATATGAAATGTAGAAGGAAATATTTGAATTGATGAGATCACAAATTCAGGTGAATATTTACATAAACTAGGAAAGCAAAAACTGCAAATTACATCTGATTATGAGGGTGATAACAAAAACAAAAGTATTAGTGGGAAACAAGCATGAAGGTATATGTATTTGGAGAAAAGAGTTCAGAGGCAGGGGTGGCTAGGTGGTACAGTGGATAGAGCACTGGCCCTGGAGTTAGGAGTACCTGGGTTCAAATCCAACCTCAGACACTTAATAATTACCTAGCTGTGTGGCTTTGGGCAAGCCAATTAACCCCAATGCCTTGCAAAAACCTAAAAAAATAAAGTCAGAGGCTGAGACAAAGAAAGATAGAATCAGAGACAAGTAGATAGAAGTAGACAGAAAGACAGAGATAGAAATTGACAGAAATAGAGGAAAAATGGAGATATATGCTGGATATCTTTTAAAAAATTAGGGTTGTTATTCTATAGCTAGAAAATTTTAGATTTGAGTAATAACAATGTTCAATGTCTTACCCTTGAAAAAGTTAGGCTAGTTTCAAATTTTGAAAGGCAATATCTTACCTATTCAGTATGAGTTCACCAGCAAATGAATTCATTTCTAATATTCCCTAGTAATTCTATGGCACAACTCAAGTAGTTTGAGGAAAAAAATGTCACAATTTCTGTACTCCCCTATAAAATTTCATCTCCTGGACAAATGATCAGAAAGCAGCAAATTAAGAAAAAATCCCATCCTGTTTGGGATTAGTTTTCAGTCCTAATTTTTACATTGTTACTATATACAACTTCGGCTTTATTTTGGAACTGTAGAGCTAAGTAGATAGGTGTATATGAGAAACAAAAATTTCAAGGGTAAATAAATCTCAATCAGCATTTCCCTGTGGGAGCATATTTCCTTGTGTCTCTGTATACAAAACAGTACCAAAAAAAATTCTAAACTTTTGATGTTATTTTTATTTTTCAAAGAAAATTTTAAACCATCTGATATAACAGGAAGTTTAGTGGGTATCAGAAGGTAACAAGATTGATAGGGTTAAGGCAATGTTTACTTTATCATAATAGCCTTAGTTATGAACTTATAAGCAACATTTTTCTGGAAATACTCATCTTACTAATATTATGTCTTCAAAATTCATTAAAAAAATATTCTCATATATCCTCTGAAAATGGCCAGAATAATAAAAGAATGATTATGCTACAAGCTGCTAATGAATATGTCTTCAGTTAGCTGACAGGAGTTAATGAAGTCTTTATTAATTTTAGTGATATTGTGTGAATTGTTGGTGAAAGTAGATACTATTAATACACACTCTGTGAAAACTTACTCAGTTGTTCAGCATGGAAGATGTTCATGTGATGACCTTGCTCAGTAACTAAGCTTCTCTGCTATTTTTGTAGATGTCTGAAGACACCTAACATTCACTTTAATGTCTTTAATTCCTGTTTTACCACTAATTTCCCAGAGAAAAATCATTGTTTTCCATACATCTTCTATCTTTATGATTTTTTTTTTATTTTTATGAATTTCAACATTATGTTTGAGTTACAATCTCAACCTGGAACTTCTACAAATGTCTAGAATCTTGTTACCCTGAAACATTCATTGACTATACCAGTCCCTTTGCCCCATTGATAAATTTATCTTTGTTCTTCTATTGGAATAGAATTCTAGTTGAAAAATACTAATTTTCCTTCAGACTATACTTCTTACTTTCTAGTTCCTTGAGGTAAGAATTTTTTTTCCTGACTTCCATTATTTTGTATTCCAAGAACTTTATTATAAGTCCTAAAACACAATAAATCCCTAAAAATGGTTTATTATTTTACATCATATTGTCTTATCTATCCATTATTGAACATATTTGCTCAGCCTGCTGGATCATATTTATTAATGTAAACTTTTCCATTCATTAATATTCTCTTATCAAATATATTTAGAAGAATTCATAATAAAGTATGATAGCTAGAAAATACATATTTAATCTAAGTTTCTTTAAAAAATCAGCTCCCAAAAAAATTTAAAATACCTATAGTGGGAGGTGGAGCCTAAATAATAGAGAAAAATCAGAGACTCACCTGGATTCTCCCAAATCCCCCCCTCAAATAATTTTAAGTTGCTACTCAAAATAGGGAAGCAGAACCCACAAAAGGACAGGGTGAAACAATTTTCCAGCTCAAGAAAACTTAGAAGATTGGTAGAAAAGTTTAGTCAGTATAGGTAATGCCCAAGCAAGACATTAGGATGCTTTAGAGGTAGCTGAATCAATGATTTCTGGTAGAGATGTCAATGGTAGGGAGTCAAACAACTTGTCAGAAGGAGATTATGAGATCCTTTTATTGACCATGAGTGAATATAGGTTGCAGTCCTGGGTCCTAGTTCTGGGACAAGGAAGAATACTAGAATGCCAGAGTTCATGGTCACAGTAGAGTAGGGACCCTGGTTATAATTCCAGGAAAGAAAAGAAACCAAAACACAAACCAGGAGTGAAGTAAACAAATTACTCCTTAAAATATAGCACTGGGAATAATTGAAAACTTAAACACCTCCCAGAAATACTTCTGAAAACAGCTGCCCAAATAGCCTGAAGCCTGGGACAGTGTCCTCTCTACCAGGAGAGCAAAGTTCAGATTTACCATAAAGTTAAATAAACTAGAAATAAGTAAGAAAAAATAAACAAACAACAAAAAAGGTGATAGGAAAGAGCATACCACAAAAACAACAAAGTCAAAAAGTGTTACATCCAAATTCTCAAAATAAAAAAAAAGCAAATTAGTTTCAAATGCAAAAAGAATTCCCAGAAGAGCTCAGAATTTTTTTTAAAAAATCAGACACGTAATGGAAAAATTGGAAAAACAAATGAGATAAATCTTCCTGAGAAAATTTATCTGTTAGAGATAAGCTAGAAAGTTCCCAGAGCTTTTCCCAATCACCCTTTGAAACAAGTGATACAGCAAGTCAGCAGGGAGGCCTACAGCATAGAAGACAAGCTTCTAGCCCTGGAACACTGATACAACAGGCAGGATTGACTTGGGCTAACCTAATGCAAGGAGCAAGCTGCAAACACCTGAAAGTTATGTTGAAAGTCAGGAACCAGCACAAAAAAGCTTAGTCTTGTGCCATAGGACCAAAAGATTGAAAAAAATAGAAGAAAATGTAAATACTGGGAATAAAGTCAAGATGATAGAGAGAAACAAGGAATTTCCCTAAGCTGTCCCCAGCCTCCCTCAGAAAGGAACTTAATTCTCTAATTGGATTCTAGAGTGACAAAATCCATGCAAAAACAGAGTGGAACATTTTCTAGCATAAGATATCTTGGAAAAGCTTCAGGAAAAGTCTTTCTCACTCAGGTGGAGGGAAAGTAATGCACAATGACAGTAAGGGAGCTGGTGCAGAGGAGAATATGGAAAGAATACATCAATCACCTCCTGAAAGAGACCCCAAAATGAATCCTCCAATGAATACCATAGCTAAATTCCAGAATTATCAGGTAAAGAAGAAAAATACTGCAAGCAACCATAAAGAAACAATTCAAATAGCAAGGAGCCACAATCAGCATTAGACAGGACTTGGCAACATCGGCATTAAAGGATAAAAGGGCCTGGAACATAATATTCACGAGGGTAAAACAAACAAAAATCAACTACCAGAAATATTGAACATACACTTTCAGGGAAAAAGATGGAAATTCAATGAAAGAGATGATTTTCAAGTTTTCTTGATGAAAAGATCAGAAATGAACAAAAAATTCATTCTTCAAATATGAAATTGAAGAGGTGCATAAAAAGCAAACTGGGAAAAAGAAAAAGAATGCTACTTAATGTGATTAATCTGGTTATATCCATACACAGGTGAATGATATTTATAACTCTTGAGACCTGTATCTCTATTAGAAGGAATATACTGAGAGGTCATGGGCATAAATTGATTTTGATGAGGTGATAAAAAGGTGGGAAAAGAAGAAAGAGGGAGGCAGAAAAGTGTAAACAACATCACATGAAGAGATACAAAGGAGAGGAATAAAAAGGAGAGTATGAGAATTGCTCGACTCTTACTCTCATTGGATTTGACTCAAAGAAGGAAAATAACATACACTGAGTTGAGTTTAGAATTTATTCTTACCCTGCAGTAAATTTGAAGGAGAAAGGTAATAAAAAGGGGAAGGAGAGGATTATAGAAGGAAGGATAAAAGAGGGAAAAGGGAAAATTAAAGGGAGGGGGACTGGTAGCAGGGAAGACAGACTAAGGTAAATGATGATCTGAAGTAAAATACTGGTGAGGAGAGACAGTTTAAAAGAAGACAAAAGTACAAATAGGGAAGATAGGATGGATTGTAAAAAAGAATAAAAGTAATAATTCACAGCTATTTTACTCAACTGTCAGTAAATCTGACAATATAAGAGAATGACTGAATAGTTGAAAAATACAAATTGCACAGTCTCATAGAAGAAGAAATAAAATGCTTTAACAATCTTATTTAAGAAAAAGAAATTGAAGAAACCAGCAATGAACTCCCTAAAAAAATCTCCAGAGCCAGATGTATTTGCAAGTGAATTTTACCAAACATTTGAAGAAAAATTAATTCCAATTCTTTAAAAAATCTATTTGAAAATATAGGCAAAGAAGGTGTTCTGCCAAACCACTTCTATAATACTAATATATTGCTGATACCTTAACCAGAAAGATTCAAAGCAAAAAAAATTATAGATCTACTTTCCTAATGAATGCTGATGCAAAACATGTTAATAAAATATTAGCAAAGCACTAATAAATAAAATATTAGCAAGTTATCACCAGATAATGCCCCATGTTAATATATAATTTATATAAAAAAAGTAGGATTGGCTCAATATTGGGAAAAGAATTAGTATAATTGACCAAATCAATAGCAAAATTAACCCTAATAATATGTTTCCTCTCAACAGATACTGAGAAAGCTTTTGGCAAAATATAGTACTCATTCTGTTAAAAATACTAGAAAACATAGGGATAAGCATATCTTTAAAATTATACACAATCTATCTAAAACCATCAGCAAAGATTATATGTAATAGAAATGTTAGAAGCATTCTAGTAAGTTCAGAGGTGAAATAAGGATGTCCATTTGACCGCTATTAATCAATATTGTATTAGAAGTGTTCACTTTAGAAATAAGAGAAGCAAAAGAAATTGATTTAGATTAGGCAATGAGGAAACAAAATTCTTACTCTTTGTAAATGATATGACCATCACCTTAGAGAATCCTTGCAAATCAACTAAAAACTTACTTGAAATAATCAACAACCTTGGAAAATTTGCAAGATATAATATAAATTCATAAAAATTGCCAACATTTATAAATGCATATATATATATATATATATATATATATATATATATATGCAAAAAGGCAGAAGTTAGAAAGAGAATTCTATTAAAAATAGTTCTAGAAAAAATAAAATATTTGGGAGTCTATCTCCCAAGACAAACCCAGAAACAATATGAACAGAATTACAAAATACTTTTCAGGTAAATAAAAGATCTAAATAATTGAAAAAAAATGCCAATTGTTCAAGGGTAGGCCAAGCTCATATACTAAAAAATCAATTCTGCTTAAATTTAATTACTTATTCAGTGCCAGATCAATCAAACTACTAATATATTTATCCACAGAGCTTGAGAAAATAATCACAAATTTCATCTGGAAGATCAAAAGGTCAAGAATTTCAAGGGAATTAATGAGGAAAAAAATATAGAAGATGGCCTAGTTATACCAAATCTACATATGCATTAAAAGCAGCAGTCATCATAACTTTATATTGTATGTATTTGCATTACATCATTGCATTATATTACATTATACATATATAACATATTTTATATATAATTCTATCTTAAAAATGATTTAAGTAAGAAGATTTTAGTTTTTTTGACTGTCAAATTCTTTTCTTGATTATTCCAGAGTCTTTTTCCAAATTATCTCTATATCAGAAGTATGAACTAGATAACTCTATTTGACTGGTTATGTATTATATTATTCCCAACCACAGGAAGTAAAACAAAACATACAGAAAATAAAAAACAAATAAATACTCCTTCCAAATCTGCTGAACACTTTATAAAAATGATCTCTTCTGTATCTCTTTCCCTTAATCCTAATTCCTCATGTCCAAAATTACTAATTTGAAAAATGTTTAACAAAATGTGCATGTAATATCCTAACCTGACTGTTCCCTGCTGAAGGGAGGGGGATGGGAAGGGATAGTGGAGGGAAATTTTGTAACTTGGAAATATGCATGTGTATATGGATGAAAATAAATTAATTAATTTAAAAAATAAAATTAAATGACTCCATGTTTTTTGGTAGTTCATAGAGGAGAAGAGTTTGAATGCTTTCTACTGTTATTGATCATAGCCTATTAACTACCTGATTGATATTTATTGTTTATCAAAACTATTTTTAATGAAGTTTGATATAGTTTGGATTGGAAGAAAAAAACAAAGCACCCCCCCCCCCAAAAAAAGTATAAATTAGGTCATAAATATAAGGTTGGTCAAGATGAGGAAAAAGGGAAAATGATCAATGTTGCAGAGGTTGTCGGAGGTTTGGGGCACTGATGCATTGTTGATAAGAGTTGTGAAAGGATCCCACCATTCTGTTCTTTTTTAAAATTAATTAATTTGTTTGTTTATTTATTTTCAACCATATGCACATGCATATTTTTAATTCCTTCCACCCTCCCATCCCACCCACCTACTCTCAGCATGAACAATCAGATTAGGCCTGTACATACATATTTCCATAGACATTTTCACAGATTAGTAATTTTTGGCATGAGGAATTAGGATTAAGGGAAAGAGATACATATGAGATAATTTTTTTAAAGTGTTAGATTCTGAAGGATTGGTGTTGGTGTGTATGTGTGTGTGTGTGTGTGTGTGTGTGTGTGTGTGTGTGTGTGTGTGTTGTTTTGTTTTGTTTGTCTTCCTCTGGAGGTTGATAATATAGTTCATAGCCACTCTAATACAATTGACCTAGCTCTCTGGTCTGCTCAGAGAAACTGCTTCCATCAAGGTTGTTTATCTCACAACGTTGTTTTTGATTTGTACATTGTTCTCTTGTTTCTACCCCCTTTGCTCGACATCAGATCCCATAAATCATTCCATATTCTCTAGAGTTCAATCACTTATGGTTTCTTATAGAGCAATAGTATTCCATAGTATTCATGTTCCATAATTTATTTAGCCATTTCCCAATTTATGGGCATCCCCTCAATTTCTAATTCTTTGCCATTACAAAAAGAGCTGCTATGAATATTTTGGAACATGTAGGACTTTTCCCTTTTTATAATTTCTTCTGGATGCAGAGGATCCAGTCATTTTGGAGAGCAATATGGAACTATGCCCAAGAGTAATAAAAATGTTCATTCCTTTTGGTACATGAATATTATGGAATATTATTGTTGTATAAGAAACTATAAATAGTTGAACTGTAGTGAAGCATGGAATGACTTATGGGATCTGATGCTGAATGAAGGGAGCAGAACTATGAGAGCAATGTACATATTAACAACAACACTTTGAAATGAACAATCTCGATGGAAACAGCTCCTCTCAGTAGTTCAGAGAGCTAGGACAACTGTATTAGACTGATTATGAACAATGTTATCACCATCCAGAGGAAGAAAAAAAAAGAAAAACATCAAAAAGCAACCCTTCAGAATCCTATGAACACTTTATAAAAACCTATCTAATATATCTCTTTCTATTAATTCCAATTTCTCATGCCAAAAATGACTAATCTGTAAACATGTGTATATATACAATATTAATATGACTGTTTGCTGATGAGGGGACATAGAGGGTAGGAAGGGAGGGTGGAAGGAAATTTTGTAACTTAAAAACATACATGTGCATATGGATGGAAAAATTAAATAATTAATTATTTTTTTAAAAAGTAGTATAAACTAGAAGCTATATAATACACTAGTAAAAACATGTATGAACAGTGAATCCAGAGTCAGAGGATTCTAGATTCAATTTCATCTCTGACACTTGCTATCTATATATCCTTAGGAAAATCATGTAAAAGTCTAGGTCCCTTTTTTAATATCAATTAGATGATCTTAGAGGAAATCCTTAACTCCATGATTTGAATGTAGGATAGGGATGATATTTTGGATCTTAAACTTCTGATAAAGATAGTCAGAATAGAAAGAATTTTTTTTTTTGTCTTGACATAGCTCGAAGAATGAAAAAAAACTCTTATTAGATATACTTGATTCTATTTTGGTCATTAGATTGGGCTGTTACTAGATATAAAAAATTGCACATTTCATTATTTTAACTATACCTGAAATCATAATCATTAGCATTATAGTTTTTTTGTTGCTGCTTTCATCATAATCACTATCACAGAAAAAATAGTGTCTATGTTCAAAGCATAGTATAAAACTAAAGGATTTCAGTTTTATTTTATTTTCCCTCAAGAGAGCAGAGTTTTCCTCAAAGAATGCAAAATTTATCTAGGAAGCAATGATATATTAGATAACGCATGATCCTTCTTTCATGCAATTTACTTGAATTCCTTTCAGCATAATGCCTACAATTTATGATTCACCAGTCAATAATAATCCATAGTTTGGATAGTTTTGTGCTTTCAAGATTATTTTTTTAAAATAAACTCAATAGTCAAGACTACTGCACAGATACTGATTTTTTTAACAAAATAAAATTCTAGCATATTTCCTTTACTCAATAGTCTTCCCTAAAGAGAAATCACATTAACTATAATCAGTAGGAAAACAAGACATTGAAAAGATAGCAAAGAAACTTATTTCAGAGTTTGAAGCACATTTTATGTCTTTTCTTTGTAAAATATACTTGAGAAGCAAAATAAATCTGAATATTCTGGAAGGAGAAAAATTGCACATATATAGTATGATTTAAATGAATTCTATGTGTAGTTTGTGAGCTAAGCAAATGAAAGAAAATGCATTACCAATTAAATTATTCCCTTTATTTGGAAAATTGAAGTTTTTTTGAATTCCTTTTATAATAAATCAATTCTAACTGGTTAATGACATCAATATTTAAAGAAACACAAGGAAGTGATACATAAAAATATGCAATAAGCAGGCATCATTTAGCTCTATTTTTATTACAACTTATGAAGGGGGAAAACTCATCTTTGAGGACTTATGGTGCTAAATAAGCTCAAATTTCTGATTTTTTAAAGGAATACAAAGATAGTTAATCTAGCATATTGCTAGAAAAAAAAGTCTGTCTTTGTCAGAGAATGACAAACTACTATCACCTTGATAATAATTCCTAAATAGAAGTTTACTAAGGCATATTCTATTTTACTTTTATTTTTTTGAAAATTCTCTTCCCATGTGCTGCCTTGTTAATCTAAATGGTATGTTTCATATTTAATATTTAGTCAGATCCAGTATTGAGCCCCCATTTACTGTAAAGTCTACATCCTTCCCAAAAGCTATATTTTATTATTAGTCATGCAAAATTGCTATAATGGAAAACCCTCTCCCATCCACTTACATTTTAATGGTATGTACCTTTCTATAACATTTAATTCTTTTGAGATGCAAATACATAAAATCTGATAGGTCTAGGGCAGTCCAAACAGTTTGCAAAACAAAAGTTAGATATTTTAGGAAATTCTCAGACTAGTTTGTTAGCTATTTCAGGGACAAAAGTAGGGCAATCAAGAAAGCAAATGAATGTAGGAAATGCCACATCTTTTTCCTTTTTTTTGTAATATTTATTTTTAATTTTTCACAACTAAATGAATATTATTTTTTGCTTTTATTAAATTCTGAGTTACAATTTCTCTCCCTTCCTCTCATTCATTTTAATTGAGAAGGCAAGTATTTTGATATCAATTATACAAGTTCAGTCATGTAAAACATTTCCATATTAGCCATGTTGCAAAAAGAAAATATACCCACCCTCAAAATAATGAAAAAATAACATTAATGGTATGATTAAAGGTATGCTTTGATCTCTATTCAGACTCCATCACTTCTTTCTCAGTCCTTTGGTATTGTCATGGACATTGTATTGCTGAGAATAGCTAACTCCCTCTAAGTTGATCATCACATAATATTACTCTTCCTGTCTGCATTGTTTTCTGGATTTGTTTATTCACTTTGCTTCAATTCACATAATTTTTCCAGGTTTTTGGAAATTATCTTGTTCATCATTTCTTTTAGCACAGTAATATTTCAACATAATCATATACCACAACTTTTGTTCATTCATTCCCCAATTGAAATAAATATTTCTTCAATCATAATTTCCTTGCCCTTTTCCTGTGATATCGTTATGGTACAGATCTAACTAGTAGTGTTAATGATGGGTCAGAGTATGTATGGTCTTATAGCTATTTGGGAATAATTCCTAATTTCTTTCCAGAATGGTTGCATCACTTCACTATTTCACCAATACTACATTGATATCCCCATTTTCCCCATCACCTCCACCATAACTCATTTTCCTTTTCTTTTAATTTCATCAATCTAGTATGTAAGAGGAGGTTTCTTAGAGTTGTGTCAATTCGCATTTCTCTCATCAATATTGATTTAGAACATTTTTAATATGATTAAAGTTAATCTTGTTTTTTTCTTCAAAAAACTTCCTGTTAATATCTTTATATCATCTATCAACTGTGGAATGAATCATAATCTAATACATTTGACTCAGTTCACTACATTTGAGAAAAGAGGTCTTTATCAGAGAAACAATTTTTTCCCTAATTTTCTTAATCTAATCCTAATCCTATTTCTAAATCTGAATGAATTGGTTTCATACAAAATTTTTTTTTTAAAATTTGATATACAGACAGCTAGGTGGTGCAGTAGATAGAGCAATGGCCTTGGAGTCAGGAGTACCTGATTTCAAATGCAGCCTCAGATACTTAATAATTGCCTAGCTGTGTGGCCTTGGGCAAGCCACTTAACCCCATTGTCTTAAATAAATAAAATTAAAGTAAAAAAAAGTTTTGACAACAAATTATACATTTTATGTCCCATATTGCTTTCTCTTGTGTGATCACAAATTCTTCACTTATCCAAAAGTATAAAAAGTTAAATATTTTGTTTCCCTAATTTCCTTATGTTTTCATCTTTTACTTCAAAATCATGTAGTGATTTTGACCTTATCTTGACATAAGATTAAATATTGGTCTACACTTATTTTCTGCCAAGTTGCTTTCTGATTGGTCAAAATAGTGATTCTTGTGATTTTAAATTGTGATTTCTTATGTTAAAATCTTGTATCTTTGAGGATATTAGACTCTATTTTGTATTTTTTCCATGATTATCATTTTACAATATGGCATGAGAAATGGTACTGCAAAGATAACTTAGGTCACATTTTTTTAACCGATTCTTTTGTTTTTAACTTGATCTTTTGTTCTTCCAGATGATTTTGTTATTATTTTTCCAACATATCTAAAATAAATTATTTGTCAATTTGTTGGTTTGGCATTGAGTAAACAAATTAATATAAGAACTATCATTTTTATCACATTAGTTTGGCCTTCCTACTAACAATGAATTTTCCACTAATTATTTAGGTTTTATTATGTTTGTTTTTTCTTTCGCAAGGCAGTGGGGTTAAGTAACTTGCCCAAGGTCAAACAGCCAAGTTATTATTAAATGTCTGAGGCGGCCACATTTGAACTCAGATCCTCATGACTACTAGGCCACTGCTCTATCCACTGAGCTGCCCCAGTCTTATTATTTTACAGAATGTCCCTGGTATTCATCTTGTTGTCCGTGGCTTCCTTCCTCCAAGTTGGTATCATATGAATTTGGTCATATCTTTAGGAATATTATTTTAGTTGCCACCTCTTAGACTTAACTCTTGGAAAATGTCTGCTTATGGATTGTCTATAGTCCAGGTCTATATAGTTTTCTGCAAATGTGGGCAACTATTTCAATATAAAAACTCAAACCAAAACACTACACATTGGGTAAAATAAAGCCATTATTTCAGATTAAAGAAAATATATAAGTTTTTAAGCACTATTCAGAATGCATAAAAAGATAACTACATAACAATAACAATAGAAAATAACAATGAAATTATAATATAAAAATAATAACTGATTTTTATGTAGTATTGAGGTACTGTCAAAGATTATTAAAATATTGTGGAGATGGGGGAAGATAAGTGACAAAGGGGATAGAGCACCGGTCCAGGAATCAGAAGATCTGAGTTCAAATTATACCTCAGTCACTTAAAAATTACCTATATGACTTTGGGCAAGCCACTTAACTCAATTGCCTTGCAAAAACCAAAAAAATAAAATAAAATAAAATAAAATAAAGATTATGGAGAGAAACAAAACTTGTCATCCCACTTTTTATTTTTTTTTGAAAGAGAACAGAATCGTTAATTACAGATTTATGCAAGTGAGTTTGCCTCCATGGAAAAAGGACACTAAAGAGATATCTAATAAACCGTCAGAAAAAAGAAGTAAAGGTTTCAGAGTCAATATGATTACATAAAGAACATAAAAACATTTCCTTTTTTAGTGGGATGACTTAATTGTTAAATTATGAAAATTTAGAAATAATTTACACTTTTTTAGTAAATTGATTTCTTTTAAATGTTATATTTTGCTTGATGTCATGACTCTACTTCAAATTAATCAGGTTCACAAATTAATAATTGTAGAATTGTACTCTGAGATTTAGAGCTATAATAGACTTTAAAATTCATTCTAACTCTTTATTCTTATTCACCTAAATTTAATCAGTTGCCAATTTCACATATATTCCATCTCCTTAACATCTGCCATATTTCTTTCTCTTCACTTACATCATAAAGGTATTATTGCCCTCATCATCTTTTGTCTAAGCTATTGAAATTACCTTCTAATAGATAACTCTTTTTTTTCCCCCTTAGGATTTTTTTTTGTAAGGCAAATGGGGTTAAGTGGCTTGCCCAAAGCCACACAGCTAGGTAATTGTTAAGTGTCTGAGGCCGGATTTGAACTCAGCTATTCCTGACTCCAGAGCCTGTTCTCTATCCACTGAGCCACCTATCCCCCCCCCCCCCCCAGCAGCCCCCTAATAGATCATTCTTAATCTACTTTCTCTTCTTTGTAATCCCTCTTCCCAAAGTTGTCAACTGATAAATCTAATCACAAATTTCACCATATAATTTTTTTCTGTTCAATAAACTTCTAGTGGCTCCCTGATACTTTCAAGATTTATTTTTGATCTCAATTTGACAACTAAATACTTTCATAAATTCATGCCATTCTACAAGATCATTACCAATGCTTCATTCCCCCTTCAATTCTCTCCATTTTTAGATTTAAAAGAAAAAAATACATACTGTAACTCATTTGATTCTTTCAATAATTTTAGAGAAACAAACCAAGGTCCCTTAAAGGTTAAATGAATTGTCTCTAGTTGCAGACATTAATAAAATAAAGTTTCATTTGACCTCAAAGGCCCACTTCATTCCAAGGTCAAATTTTATTCAGTCATTGCCTCTCAATTTAATTTAATGAATTTTATTTATATGTTTTTCCAACTACATGCAACAGTAGTTTTCAGCAATCAATTTTGGAAGGTTTTGAGATTTACATTTTTCTCCTTTCCTTCCTTTCCTCCCCACTCCCTCTAACAGAAAGCAATCTAATATAAGATATACATGTAATTATGCTAAACATAGACCCATATTAATCATATTACAAAGGAAAAATCAAAACCAAACAGAAGGAAAAAAAACTTCAGAAAGAAAGAAAAGACATTTTACATTAAACAAGTTTTAAAAATTGAAGATAGTTAGATTTGTTCTGCATTTAAGCTCCACAGTTCCTTCTCTGAATATTATGCTATTTGCCATCATAAGTCTTTCAGAATTGATTTTGATTATTGTACTTCTGAAATGAAAAAAAAAATCATAGTTAATCATTACCCAGTGTTGCTGTGTGTGTATAATGTTCATCTGCTTCTGCTCATTTCACTCAGCAAGAGTTCATATGTTTCCAGACTTTGCTGAAGTCTCTACCCTCATGATTTTTTACAGGACAATATCACATTCCTATATCACAATTTGTTCAGCCATTCCTCAATTGATGAGAATCTTCTCAGTTTCCAAATTTTTGCCAACATGAAAAGAGTTACTTTAAAATATTTCATTCATTTATATGAATTCTTAACCCTTTTTTCATGATCTCTTTAGGATACAGACTTAGGGCTGTTATTGCTGAATCAAAGAATGTGCACAGTCTCAGCACCCTTTGAGTTTAATTCCAAATTGTTTTCCGGAATAACTGGATCAGTTCATAACTCTATCAACAATGCATTAGTGTCTTAGTTTTCCTGTAACCTGTGTAACATTGATCATTTTCCCTTTTTGGTCAATCTGATAGGTGTGAAGTGGGACCACAGAGTTTAGAACAATTTTTTCATGTGACTATAGATAGCTTTGATTTCTTCCTCTGAGAATTACCCTTCCATGATCATCAGTCATGTCTCAGAGCTGTTTTAATTTCTATTTCTCTCATCAATAATGTCTGAGAACATTTTTAATATATCTAAAGATAATCTTAATTTTTTCTTCAGAAAACTTCCTGTTTATATATTTATATCATCTACCAATTGTGAAATGAATCATAATATAATAAATTTGTCTCAGTTCACTATATTTGAGAAATGAAGTCTTTATCAGAGAAACAATGTATTTTTCCTTATTTTCTTTCTTAATGTAATCTTAATCTTAATTTAAAATCTGAATGATTTGGTTTTATACAAAAACTTTTTTAAAAAATTTGATATACAGACAACTAGGTGCTACAGTAGATAGAGCACTGCCCTTGGAGTCAGGAGCCACTGAGTTCAAATGCAGCCTCAGACACTTAATAATTGCCTAGCCATGTGGCAATAACGCAAAGCTTGGGCAAGTCACTCAACCCCATTGTCTTAAATAAATAAAATAGAATTTTAAAAATTTTATAAAAAAGTATATATTTCATATCCCATATTGCTATTTTTTGTGTGATCAAAAATTCTTCACTCATCCAAAAGTATAAAAAGTAAAATATTATGTGTTTCCGTAATTTCCTTATGTTATCATCTTTTACTTCAAAATCATGTAACCATTTTGATCTTATCTCAACATAAGATTAAATATTGGTCTACATTTATTTTCTGCCAAGCTGCTTTCCGATTGGTCAAAATAGTGATTCTTGAGATTTTCAATTGTGATTTCTTATGTTACAAATCTTGAATCTTTGAAGTCATTAAACTCTACTTTGTATTTTTTCATGATTATCACTTTATAATGTGGTATGAGAAATGGCATTGCAAAGATACCTTAGGTCACATTTTTCTCAAGTAAAGTAGATGAGATTTCATTTGAGAGATATTTCTCTTCTGGTTGATGGTATTTGATAAGACGTCATGGAGCATATTAGTTCTATGTTCAAAGAAAATTTGAACTTTATTGGGTAGAAGCAAAAACATAAGCAAAGGCACTGTTTTGTACTGATTAGAATATAACTTTTATTTTTTGTAAAATTGAATTTTTGAATTGAATTGAATTTAACAAGGAAGGATAAGGAAAAGCATCCTTCTAGTATCAGCAAAAGTTACATGCTCCTCAAGAAACCTATTCTAATTACACTAGATATTCATATTCTTCATACCCCATAGAGAACTGTACTTATTTTGATCTATATTTATTTGTACTTATGTGTGTTGTACTCTCAATAGACCACAAACTCCTTGACTTCACAGTCTCTTTTATTTCTGTGTTTGAATTTTCAGCATCTACTATATTTCATGGAGCACTGAGTTCCAGTTGTTATTGATTTTATTTTATTTATTTTATGTGTTGAATAGCTGAATAATTGATTAGACCAGAAGAAATAAAAGAATAATAGGACATAAAATAGAATAGAATGGGAGCTCATCATGGAGAACTTTAAATGACATGCTAAGGAATTTAGCCTTTATTCTTTAAAGAAATAAAAAATCATTATATGTTTTGATGACAAGACTAACATAATTTAAAAATTATACTCAATGAAAACTAATCTGGCATCAGTGGTTAGGATAGATTTGAAGAAGGGGATAAAAATGTGGGAAGAGACTAAGAGACTGTTGTGATAGATAGATAGTGTCAATATCATTTTTGGTACGAATAAAAATTTCAAATATATAATATTAGAATATATAATGAAAAACCTTGCCTTTTAGCAATTTTTATAAATTAATATACATATTGTATTTTAATTAGGGGAAATATGATGCATGGAATTATGAACATAAGAGGTGTGATTAGAAACAAATTTTGTGGAAGGAAAAATATTGTCTGGATCTATCTGGGAAACTCTGGTGTTAATTTGTCAGTATGGGAGCAGTGACTTTGGCTTGTTTCCCTTCATCCAGCTTCCAGTTTCCAACTACCAGACCTTAGCCATTGATGAGTCAAGCTTGTGCTGGCATGATAGGAAATGATATGGACTTAGAGGTCAAACACCTTGGGACAGGAAAGACCAGTACGTAGCTTGCCTAGAACCTGAGCCAGATGTTTGACCACTTCCCAAGTGCCACCCTTGTCTCACCCACTGCAAAAGTGCATTTCTTCTTGACCCAACTTCTTTCTATATTTCTATTTGCAAGGAAAGCTCCCCTCTGCCATATGGCCATGCTAAGCCAGTCCATTAGCTTTCCATTCTCTCTCTCTCTCTCTCTCTCTCTCTCTCTCTCTCTCTCTCTCTCTCTCTCTCTCTCTCTCTCTCTCTTCCTCTTTCTCAACTTGCCTAGTCTGTCCTCAAAGTGCTTGTTGCTTCTCTACTAGGAGGCAAAGTTTTAGTCTGCATACTTTGTAGGCCTATTTAATAAATCCTGAACTACTTTAAAATCCCAGAAATGTATTTGAATTCTTCCACCATTCAGTCCTCTCAATCTTAAATTGGAAACATGAATCCTCCAACAACATATGGGTTTAGAGAAGAAAGCTTTCAGTTGATAAAACAGTTATCAAAGTACAGAGGAGGAGAGGGATTGTGATTCAATAAGGATGAGACTTTTTTTCTCTAATGCTAAGAGTTGTAAAAGAATGTTCCTCTAAAATCATAGGGCAATTAGATGTTAAGGCATTACTAACAGATAATTATATTTCAAATAAATCATGAGCATAAATAAATATTTGTATTCTTATGGAAGAATTTAATTACATAAATATTAAGCATTCCATTATTTTACAAAGAAATGAATTCCAAGACCAAATTAAGAAATTTACAAGCTGAAACTGGCTTGTTTATAAGCTGGTGACCATGTACTGATGCAGAGAACTATGCATGTAGAAAATAATCTTTAATGCTGATAAATCTTGTTAAAGGGTAGAAGACTCTTTGCTTTTGAGATGCTAATTGACTTTTAAATGTAAAATTTTCTATCTTTATCCTCATTCCCAATCCCCAGCTTCCAATCCTCTATCTAGTTTCTGTCAATTAAGCAGGGAGGTACTTCCCCCTTTGCCCTCTATGTTTCCCGATAATGGGCAAGAAAAATAAATAAACAAACAAATAAACAATAAATAAAAATGAATAATAAATAAATAAATAAATGGTTGGATGGATGGAAGGATGGATGAATAAATAAATATACGAACGAATGAATGAATGAATAAATAAAAGACCTGGACTAGACTTCCATTCAGGGACAGTCTTAACCCTGGCCCACTCAAATCTCCCTGACTGTTTTTCTTCCTCTCTTTGTGTCACTCTCTCTGTCTCTGTCTCTTTCTCCCAAGCAGTCTCACCTAGCCTTTTGTTATTCACTCTCTCTTAATGGGCTTGTTGACTTTTATGGACTACAGAAGTTTTAAACTGTTTTCTGTGTAATAAATTGTAATAAAATCCTGAGTAGTAGGTGAATCCCTTCTTCTTTCAGTAACCCTTGTTTTCTGTCCTTAATTGGTTGCCCCAAATCCCAGAGGCTGTAGTATAATTATATATAATTTACATATAGCTCTAGAAATGCCTATTATTGGGGCAGCTAGGTGGTGCAGTGGATAAAGCACTGGCCCTGGAGTCAGGAGTACCTGGGTTCAAATCTGGTCTCAAACACTTAATAATTACCTAGCTGTGTGGCCTTGGGAAAGCCACTTAACCCCATTTGCCTTGCAAAAAAAAAAACCTAAAAATATAATTAGAAATGCCTATTATATAGGTTCTTTATTGAGACAGAACATGCTATCTTTACTCATTGTTGATTGTAGAAGATTGAATTATTTCATTTCTTCTCCATTAGGAACAATGGAGGAGGAAGGACAAACTTGCTATGCCATCACAGAAAGAAGTAAGCTCCTCTGTATACTTTCCTGATTCAAAATTTACAGTTCCTGTGAATCATGTGGTATAGTTTTTTAAAGTGCTTGTCAAAAATAGCCCTTAATTG
This sequence comes from Macrotis lagotis, assembly GCF_037893015.1. NCBI lineage: Eukaryota > Metazoa > Chordata > Mammalia > Peramelemorphia > Peramelidae > Macrotis > Macrotis lagotis. The sequence goes on along the minus strand of NC_133663.1, from coordinate 141,539,352 downwards.
TGTTTTGACTATTTACCAGACCATTTTTAACTGTCATAGATCGCCAAAGTCACAATTCAAATGTGCTTCTCAAACTCCAAATTTTACAATCTTAACCACAGATAGATTTCTAGTTATATGCAAAAATGAATTCACAAATACACATTATACCATGAATTGCAACGAATACAAAGAAGCAAAGAAAATAAAACAACTAATCCAGAGAGCAAGCTGCAGTGTTTTTCCCTAGAAGTTAATGAAAAGAGGTCAAATCCTGGAAAAGTAAGACAAGTTCAATTCTGCCTCACTTAAATTCAATTTTTCTTTAACTCAGAATATCACCTTCATGATGTATTTGTGCTCTTCAAGTACTAAAGAAGAACAATAACTGCACACACATTTACAAACAAACACATACCTACACACACACCAAAAAAACAAACAAAAATATATATTTTCATATAAATATACTAATGGAAAATTATCATTTTTACTTATTTTAATATTTGTATTCCAAGCTTTTGTGAATTGCCCATTCTGTAGAAAAAAGAAAAGGAAAAAGAGAGACCTCCCCTCCCCCCACAGAGTTTTTCTTTATGTTTTCATGAAATATAGCTCTGAAGAAATAGACTTTTTTAAAAAAAAGTCCATAATGCTTTGAATGGAGTTACTTGACTTAACCTTTACTTACAAATTGCTCTAGTTTTCATTGAATACTAGGCCCTACCCCAAAACTCAGTTATGCATTGTTTAGATATGCAAATAGCAATTTTTTTCTCTTCTGGCCAGAAACTGAGGAATTTCTCCTCACAGTATTTTTGATGGGGTAAACTAATCCTTTTGGTTCAGTTTTTACCTAGTCTTTAGGTATCCAATGGACATTGACTCAGACAAAATGAGAACTTGGAAAGACATTAATTTAAAAAGGCCACCTTCACTAGAATCATCTCTGATCATGACTTTTGCCTTACCTCTTGACTCTGATTTCTATGAAGGAGAGAATGAGGCTGAAAATTTTACTTAGCTCTGCCTTACTTAAATTCAATTTACCTAAAAGTCAAAACAACATGATGTCATTTGTCTTCTTCAAGAACAAAGGAAGAGCAATGATACAACCACATAAGTACAAACAGAAACACATACACATACAAAAATACTCACAAAAAATTATGACTTTTATTAAAGAATATTTTTGACAACCTGCTAAAGACTGAGGAAGTGATTCCAAGGTAACTATTTTCATAGTGTCTTTATAGGATATGGGCATTGATGAATAGCTCAATAGATTATTTATCAAAATCCTAAATATATTTAATCCTCTTTCCCCCTGTTCATTATTTGAATGATCTTTCTTTGAATTATCTTGGACACCTTGAAAAGTCTATGGTAATAATTTTGATCTTTATACAATCAGCTTGATATCATGAAAAAATTGGCAAAATTTGAGAGCATGAGCATATCAAGGAAAGTTCTCTTCCATTCAACCTTTTATACCAAAAAAAAAAAGTTTCCTTGAGGCAAACACCTTTGGGAAGGATTTAGACAATCTTTTCTACTTTGATTTTTCCCATCATTGATTTCTCTTGGTTTTCTTTTTACTGACTGGCTGATTCCTTCTCAGCTTCTCCCTTTACTGGATCACAATTGATTCTGTCATAGTATATCTAACATTTATTTTCTTCTTTTTATTCCCTTACCTTCTGAGTAAACTTGATTCAGAAGCAAATACTTCAGTTATTACATCTTATTTTCAATTAATTTCACATTGTCAAAAGATATTTCTAAAGTGCACTACTAAACTGCCACTCTTTGCTCAAGAAGATCCTTTGCATACCTTTTTTGTGAGTGTGTTTCTAGGATAGATTATAAACTCTTCTATTTGGAAAGTCTACCAATACGTGACTCAAGGCTTCCTAAATATTATTCATTTGCCTATACTCTGCATTGCAGTCAAAATGACCTATTTATCATTTCACCTACATGTATTCAGTCTCTCATCTCTATGCCTAACAGTGAATCATTGAACAAAGTTACTTCTGTTGCCATAGTTATCAAAGTACCTTAGGTGGATGATCTTAATGTATTTATAGAAGATTCCTTGTTAAAAGAGACTCTATTTTACTCTAGGAAATGAAATTGGTTTTGTTTTTGCTCTTGTAATCAGTGATCAATGAATACTACCCATATTATATACTGTATTGCTCTTGGGAATTGGGGAAAATCATCTATGGAAATATGACTGTTTTATTCAAGAACATACATATTTTATTTAAATGAATTATTATGGGGAAAAAGGAAACAATTTTATTGAATATTTTTTATTTTAAGTGACATTTTAATTTAATAGTTCAGATTGAAATAAGCTTGTTCAAATAACCTCTTGATTTCTAAACCAAAATTTTTTAAAATATAATAAATTGAATGTTTATCATTAGAGAAAAGGTTTTCATTAATGGTTTTCTATAAAAGATATCATCATAGCCATATAAATGAATGAAAATTGTGGAAAATGCAAAATTATATGTGTGTCATTTACTGACTAAAAAAATAAACGATATTGACTGAATTGGAAATTGAAGAGATGTTTATCAATTAGAGCATAGCTCAAGAAGTTGATATATGACTGTAATGAAATATTATTTTGCTATAAGAAATGATAAACAAGATGATTTTAGAAAAATTTGGAGAAACTTACATGAACTGATGCATGGTGAAGTGAACAGGACAAGAACACACACAGTAGCAGCAAAATTATTCAATAAAGAATTTTCAATGCTTTATCTGTCCACAGCAGGACTATGATTCAAGACAAGTCCAAAGAATTATTGATGAAGCATACTATCTGCTTCTAGAGAAAGAACAAATATGTTTTTTCAATTTCATTTTCTCTTTTATTCATATCTTCTTTTTTATATTTCACATATCAGAAATTAAACAAAAAGGTAAATATTTATTAATGTTTCCTTATCCATCTTATTATATTAAAATACTAACTTTTCTTTCACTCCTATCTTTGGAAACTTCCCTTTCTTTGCAATATATTAGGAACTAATCTTTAAGTTCTTCTGAAAATATGCCAATTGTATGTAATTTTTTTTCTATCTATATTGGTTGGGTCTGGTATAGTGTTCTTTTCTGCTTCTTTTTAGGTGTCATTTCCACTTAACCAAACACCACTTGACTGTATAAAGAACCAAGAGAAACCTAGATTAAATTCTAATTATTTGATACATGTTTGCTATGTGAACTTGGATGAAAAAATTAATGGACTGTTAGATTTTTCATATATAAAATGAAGATAATGGTATCTCATGCCAGAGTTTGTAAAGATTAATTAAGAAGATCACAATAATGTTTTGCAGAATTTTAAAATACTGTTATCACCTTCTCTTCTTGACTTTAGGAACTGAATATGACAAACTAGAGATAAGCTAATCTTAGACTTCCAAATTTAAAGATAAGAAGATGAGTTAAAATTCTGCCTCACCCACTTAATAGAAACTGGGAAAGTAATTTAATAGCTCTCAAGCTTAGTTTCCTCATCAATCGAATGGGGATAATAATGGTAATGACTCAGGGAGCTGTTGCAAAACTCAAATGAGATTGCATCTACAAAAGCATTTGAAAATCTCAAATTCTTATGAATGATAGTAGTCATTATTTTCATCTTCACCTAAATGAAATTGAATATGTGATGAGAACAGGTTAAAATTCAAATGAAAGCATTCATTTTTGTTTTTAGATTTTTGCAAGGCAAATGGGACTAAGTGGCTTGCCCAAGGCCACACAGCTAAGTAATTATTAAGTGTCTGAGGCTGGATTTGAACCCAGGTACTCCTGACTCCAGGGCTGGTACTCTATCCACTGCACCACCTAGCCACCCCGAAACCATTCATTTTTCATATAAATTTGTTTTCTACATCCTTTTTTATTGATAAATGATATTAGAATGGTTAGTTAGGTCATACTATGTCTTTTGAAGACTTGATGATTGTTGGGGGCGGGGGGAAGAGGCTTGGTGGTCGCTTAGCGGGGGAAACATAATCCCCTTATAAAGGAATGTTACAGAACTCGGCCCCTCATTGTTTAAGAGTTCATGGGAGGGAGGACAGAAGGGATAAAATAATCCCCTTATAAAGGAATGTTACAGAACTCGGCCCCTCATTCTTTAAGAGTTCATGGGAGGGAGGACAGGGGGGATAAAAGTGTCTGCTGAGAGGTGGGGAGGGAGCGGGAATGTGATCACAGAAGAATAAAGACTCATGACCCACCTCAGGCGCTCTGTCTGGTTCTTCCCCTATCAAAGAGTGGGGGCCGGAGGTACCCCGAAGACTCACCACGCGTTGGACTGGTGAGTAAGAGGACGGACTAGCATTAAGAAGCCGGCGTTGTAAATAAAAACCCGGCAAGTGGTGCCGAAACCCGGGACCTGATTTTGCTAGGGAACGTCTGAATCCGCTGGTCGGATTCTCCAGACAGCCTCGGTCGTTTCTGACCGGGAGGAAGGAGAGGGCGTTTACTCTCAGATATTGCCTGAGGGACATATCCCTATTGTGTTGACTATGCTTTCTTTCTCTCCCCTTTCTCCTTCTGCTCTAATCACGCTCCTTGCCGTGCTGGCCTGTCTGATTGTGCCCTGCTTCCTCCTTCTCTTTTGCCGAACGGGAACTTTCCAGTTCTGCCACCTGTTAGGATTGCAGCCTCCGCTAGTAGACAGCATGGGGGGCCGGAATAGTATTCCCGCCTTTGAGCCGGAGGAAAAAGAGGCCGTTGCAGCGCAGCTTTATAAACTCTGCGCTAAGCATGGCCGTAAATTACCTATCAAGATGTGCCGTGCTTTTGTTGAGAATATCTGGAACATCTGCCCTTGGGTGCAACATAGTGGGATCCAACCAGATAAATGGAAGGTGGTAGGGCAGCAGATAGTAGTCATTATTTTCATCTTCACCTAAATGAAATTGAATATGTGATGAGAACAGGTTAAAATTCAAATGAAAGCATTCATTTTTGTTTTTAGATTTTTGCAAGGCAAATGGGACTAAGTGGCTTGCCCAAGGCCACACAGCTAAGTAATTATTCTACATCCTTTTTTATTGATAAATGATATTAGAATGGTTAGTTAGGTCATACTATGTCTTTTGAAGACTTGATGATATCTCCACCACTTGTGAGATATGACTGAATGCAATCTTCAATCACCTTCACACTTAAAGTTTTATAAATAACTTTGAATTATAAACTAGCATTATTCTTCATTGGTTGTCATGCTATTCCAATTAATAAGGCTAACTCTTATCTACTTCCTCTGGTTTGGTCAGAGTTCAACTTATTGTGCTGACTTTTTCTCAGCTAAAGTTTTCTAAGAAATTAGAGTAGATGGGAAGACAAAAATAAGAGAAAGAAAGAAAAAAAATTATTTTTCCCAAAGACAAAAATCTTTGGACAAATAGATCATGTTGATGATACTTTTATAATGCATATATCCTTCTGATTATTAGTCTTTCTTCTAATTTGAGTCAACTTTTACTGTAATAATTTAGGAGTCCAATTTCACCTAGGTATTTAATTCTGTAATGACATCCAACTTGGTGTTTAGCAAAGTTAATTGGTTAAGGGACAATCAATTTGAAGTATTTTATTTATTTATCTTTTTCTTGTGATGCCCAGCAGCTCTCACCTCTCAGAAAGAAACATTGTCACTCAATTATTTGAAAATATTTCAATTTTTTAACTTGAAATTAATGCATTCATTTCAAGAAAGACAAGATTTTTGCTGAAAGGAAAGGAACACTTTTAGAACTTCATCACTGATGCTTCTTCCAGTTCTAAATCTATGCTCCTAATTTGCATCATCATATTCTTAAAGGACTGTTTTTTTATTTTTGTTTTGTTTTCTAATTTTTTCCTCTGAATGGGGATAACATTGTCTATAGCTTATCTAATACAGTTGTCCTAGCACTCTGAACCACTGAGAGGAGATGCTTCCATCAAGGTTCATCATCTCATGATGTTGTTAATGTATACATTGTTCTGTTGGTCCTGTTCCCTTAACTCAATATTGGCTCATGCAACTCATTTTGCAGTTCTCTAGAGTATGAATATTTATGGTTTGTTATAGAAAAATAATATTCCATAGTGTTCATGTACCATAAATTAAAATCCCCAATTGATGGGTTTCCCCTCAATTTTCAATTCTTTGTCATTACAAAAAGAGATGCTATGATGATATGGTGGTATACTTTTCTTAATTTTAAATGACTTCTTCTGGATGTAGGACTAGAATTGGAATTATTAGGTCAAGAGGAATGAATATTTTTATTGTTCTTTGGGAATAGTTGTATATTGCTTTCCAGAATGGTTTGGATCCATTTGCAATTCCACTAGTAATGCATTACTATCCCAGTCATCCCACAATGTCTCCAACATTGATCATTTCCTCTTTTTCTCTTCTTGGTCTACCTTAGAGGTGTGAAATGATACCCCATAACTGTTTTAATTCACATTTCTCAAATTCAGAATGATTTGGAGCATTTTTTTATCCTTATATGTAACTTCAATTTGTTCATTTGAAAATTGTCTATTCATATCCTTTGACTATTTATCAATTAGGGAATGACTTGTAAGCTTATAAAATTGATACTGTTCTCTATATATTTTAGAAATGGGATATTTATCAGTACTAGTTGTGAAAATTGTTTCCCGGCTTTCTGTTTTCCTTCTAATTTTGTCAGCATTGATTTTATTAGTGCAAAACCCTTTTAATTTAATATAGTAAAAATCATTCATTTTACAATTTATAATGTATTCTAATTCTTATTTGTTCAGAAATTTATCCCCTTTCCATTGATCTGATAGATGAGTGTTTCTTGGTCTATTAACTTATCTATGGTGATACCTTATGTCTAAATCCTGTATCCATTTTGACCTTATGCTGGTCTAAGGTGTGAGATGTGGGTCTATGCCTAGTTCTTGTCATAGAATTGTCATAGAATTTCCCAATTTCCCAACAATTTTTGTCAAATAGTGAGTCCTTATCCCAGAAGTTGATTTGTTTGGGTTTGCCAATAGTGGATTGTTGTAATCATTTATTGTTGTTTCTTTTGAATCTATCTTTTTTATTTTTAGGTTTTTGCTAGGCAATGGGGTTAAGTGGCTTGCCCAAGGCCACACAGCTAGGTAATTACTAAGTGTCTAAGGCTGGATTTGAACTCAGGTACTCTTGACTCCAGGAACGGTGCTCTATCCACTGTGTCACCTGGCCGACCCTGAATCTATCTTAATCCAATGATTCATTATTCCATTTCTTAACCAGTACTAGGCAATTTTGATGACTGCTGCTTTATAGTATAATTTTAGATCTGGTAGATCTAAGCCAGCTTCCTTTACACTTTTTTTTATTAATTCCCTAGATATTCTTGATCTTTTGTTTCTCCAGATGAATTTTGTTATTAATTTTTCTAGCTTGGTAAAATAGTTATTTGGTAATTTGATTGGTATGGCACTAAATAAGTAATTTAATTTGGGTATAATTGTCATTTTTATTATATTAATTCAACCTAACAATGAGCAACTGACATTTTCCAGTTAGTTAGATCTAATTTTATTTGGGTGAGAAGTACTTTATAATTGTGTTCATACAGTTTCTAGCTTTACCTTGGTAGGTAGATTGCCAAATATTTAATATTGACTTTAGTTACTTTAAGTGGAATTTTTCTTTCTATCTCTTGCTCTTGGGCTTTGTTGTTAATATATTGAAATGCTGATGAATTATATGGGTTTATTTTATATCCTGTTACTTTACTGAATTTCTTAATTGATTCAAGGAGTGTTTTAGATGATTCTCTTGGATTTTCTAAGTATGCCACCATATCATCTGCAAAAAGTGAAAACTCCTTCATCATTGCTAATTCTGATTCCTTCAGTTTCTTTTTCTTTTCTTTCTGCTATAGTTAGAATTTCTAATACTGTATTCTATAATAAAGGTGATAATGGCCATCTTTGTTTCATTCCTGACTTTATTGGAAATGCTCCAAGTTTATTCCCATTACATATAATATTTGTTGGTGGTTTTAGATAGATACTATTTATTATTTTAAGGAAAATCCATTTATTCTTAAACTTTCCAGTGTTTTTAATAAATGAGATTATTTTATCAAAGATTTTTCAGCATCTGTTATTCTGTTGTTTTTGATACTGATGTGTTCAATTATGTTGAATGATTTCCTAATATTGAACCATTCCTGCCTACCTGGTATAAATCCTACCTGATCATAATGTATTATCCTAGGCATAACTTTCTAGTCTCAATACTAAATTTGTATTGAAGATTTTTGCATCAATATTCATTAGGGAGATTGATCTATAACTTTCTTTGTCTATTTTGGTTCTTCCTGGTTTAGGTATCAGTACCATGTTGGTGTCATAAAAGGAATTTGGAAGATTTAATTGTTTTTTAACTAATTTATTAATTTTCATTGATACATATACACACATACATATTCACATGTTTATTTTTAAATTACAAAATTTCCTTCCACCCTCCCTTCCCTCAGCAGCAAATAGTCAGTTTAGCATTATATATATATATATGCATATATACGCATCCATTTTATATACATATACATGTATAGATACACATGTTTATAGATTAGTAATTTTCAGTGTGAGGAATTAGGATTAAGGGAAAGAGATACGTAAGAGATAATTTTTATAAAGTGTTCCTTAGATTCTGAAAGGGTGTTTTGTGTCTGTGTTTGTGTGTGTGTATGTGTGTGTGTATGTGTGTTGATTTGTTTCATTTTTCTTTCTCTGGATGGGAATAATATAGTCCATAGCCAGTCTAACACAGTTGCCCTAAATCTCTGAAGTGCTGAGAGTAGCTGCTTCCATCAAGGTTGTTCACCTCACAATGTCGCTGTTGATGAGTACATTGTTCTCTTGGCTCTACTCCCTTCACTCAGCATCAGATCCCGTAAGTCATTCCATGCTTCTCTAGAGTCCAACAATTTATGGTTTCTTATACAATAGTATTCCATAGAATTCATGCACCAGAACTTGTTTAGCCATTCCCCAATTGATAGGCATCCCCTTCAATTTCCAATTCTTTGCCACTACAAAAAAAAGCTGCTATAAATATTTTGGAACATGTAGGACTTTTCCCATTTTTTGCAATTTCTTCTGGATAGAGACCTAGAATTGTAATTGATAGATCAAAAGAGTATGAATAGTTTTATTCATTTTATGGGTATAGTTCCATATTACTCTCCAGAAAAGTTAGACCTATTCAGAACCCCACCAACAATGCATCAGTGCCCCAATCCTTCTACAACCTCTTCAACATTCATGATTTTCCCTTTTTTCTCATCTTGGTCAATCTGATAGGTGTGAGGTGATAACCTGATGTTTTAATTTCCCATTCTCTAATAAATAATGATTTGGAACATTTTTTCATATAATTATAAATAGCTTTAATATCTTCATTTGAAAAGTTGTCTTTTTATATCCTTTGACCATTTTTCAATTGAAGAAGGAATTAATTGCTCCTTAAACATTTGATAGGTTTCACTTGTAAATTCATCTAGATACGGAGACTTTTTCTTAGGTAGTTAATTGATGCTCTCACAAATTTCTTTTTCTGAAATGAGGTTAAGTAATTTAATTCCTCTTCTGTTAATAGGGGCAGTTTGCATTTTTTAAAATATTCATCCATTCTACTCAGGTTATCCAATTTATTGGCATATAGTTCATCAAAATAACTCAATTATTTTTTTAATTTCCATCTCATTGGTGGTTAGTTCACCCTTTTCATTTTTGATACTGGTAATTTGGTTATATTCTTTCTTATTTTTTCAATCAGATTTATCTATTTATTTATTTGCTTTTATAAAACTAACTATTTGGTTTATTTATTAAATCTATAGTTTTCTTGCTTTCAATTTTATTAACTTCTCCCTTGATTGTAAGAATTTCTAATTTAATATTCATTTGGGGATTTTAGTTTTATTTTTCTCTAGCTTTTAAAATTTCAAACCCAATTCATTGATCTCTTTTAATGACTAATATTAGTAATTTTCAGTATGAGGAATTAGGCTTAAGGGAAAGAGGTACATAAGAGATAATTTTTATAAAGTCTTCATTAGATTCTCAAATGCCTATTCACATAGGCATTTAAAGATATAGTTTCCTCTTAAAACTCCTTTGATGGCAGTCCATAAATAAATTTTGGAATATTGTCTCACTAGTATCAATTTTTGATAAAATATTGATTCATTCTATTATTCACTATTTGATCTACCCATTATTTAAGTTAAAGCTATTTAATTCCCAATTATTTTTAGTTTATCTTTGACACTTTATTACATGTAATTTTGATTGCATCATGGTTTGAGAAATGTGTATTTACTATTTCCAACTTTCTATATTTGTTTATAAAATTTTTGTGCCCTGGTACACGGCCAATTTTAGTATAGGTGCCATGTACTGCTGAGAAACAGGGGAATTCTTTTCTATTCACATTAAGTTTTCTCCAGAGGTCTATCATATTTCAGTTTTGTAAGATTTCATACAACTTCTTAACTTCCTCTTGTTTATTTTGTGATTAGATTCATTTAGTTCTGAGAGAGGGAGATTGAGATTCACCATTATAAATGCTTAGCTGTCCATATCTCCTTGTAATTCAATCAGCTTTTTTCCTCTAGGAATTTGGATGCCCTACCACTGGGTTCATACATGCTTAGTAATGATGCAGCTTCATTACCAATTGGTGCATTTCAAGAAGATATAATTTCCTTCCCTAACCCTTTTTTTTTAGTTTTTGCAAGGCAATGGGGTTAAGTGGCTTTCCCAAGGCCACACAGCTAGGTAATTATTAAGTGTTTGAGGCCGGATTTGAACTCAGGTACTCCTGACTTCAGGGCCAGTGCTCTATCCACTGCACCAATTATTTGGCCCCCTTAACCCTTTCAATGAGAACAATTTTTGTTCTTACTTTACCTGAGATCAGGATCATTATACTTGATTTTTTTTAATTCAGCTGAGAAATAATACATTTTGCTCCAATCTTTTGCCTTTACCCTGTGTGTATCTCTCTGCTTCAAATATATTTCTTGTAAAAAGCAAATTGTAATATTCTGGTTTTCAATCCATTCTGTTATTCACTTCAATTCATCCCATTCACATTTTCAGTTAAGATTATTAATTGTGTATTTCCCTCTGTGCTATCTTTCTCCATTTATATTTTTCTCTCTCCTTTCTTCTTATTCCCTTTTATCTTCCCTTTCTTCCCTTATCTTTCCTTTTCCCTGTCCTCCTCTCTCCTTCCCTTTAGATTAGGATAGAATTATAAACCCAAGTAGAAATGCTTCTTATTCCCTCTCTAAGGCAAATCTATTGAACAGAATTTACTCAACATTCACACTCTCCCTTCTTTTCCTCTAACATTATAAATCTTTATGTCTCTTTACCTGGTGTTGTTTGTCACTCTATTACTATTAATCAGGTATCATCAATCACAGTTCAATTATTTGATTTGTGATAAGCTCATATTATTATCAAAGTTTTATCACATATTGATTGCTTGATTATTTGATAAGCCACACTATGTCAAATTACATCAAATTATCATTATTACCATTTTTTCCTTATCATCTTTTCAAGTATCATCCAAAGCCAAATCATTTCTTCAACTATTTGTTCCACTCCCCCCACCCAGCCCCCAGCCTATTTTCTCTCACACTTTACTCCTCCTTCCCAACCCAGAGTACATAATCCCTTGTTAAGCGAAGCATGGCCGATTTTCTGTCACACCTTAACAGCTACCACACCCCCCAGTCAGTGTACTTAACACTTGCTAAGTAAAGTATGATCCTATAATTAAGTAAAATTGATTTTATGGCTCTTTGTCACAAAAATCACTCTGCTAGTAAATAATATCTAGTTTTTTCTTTCCCTCTTTTTATTGTTTTTAGCAACTTTGATAAACTATATGAATCACCAAATTAGAGCAAACATCTATTTCTAGTCGCTGAATAAATAAAAATCTAAAAAATTTACAATATATGCTATTCCACAAATAAATATGACCATTTAAATATGTAAATTAATCTTTAAGAGTAAAAATGTTATTTCCTAATTAAAATCCATCAAAATTGTCAAAAATTCATATTCAACATTTTAATATTCATATAAGAGAAAAAAATAATATAAACAAAAGAAGAGAGCTTGTCTTAAACACTTTTCAAAATGTTAGACTTTGGCTAGTGATAAACATGAATTATGTTTCTATGTATTATAAGGACCCAAAGCAGAAATGTCACTCTATGTTCATAATTGAGTTTGGGATTGGTTGCCGGAATTGTGGTACAAGGCATATGCTAGCTTCTTGGTTAGTCATTTTTCTATTTCAAGATCACTTCTAAACTTGTGTGGCCTAAATCTTTTAGAAACTATATTTAAGTAATATATGCAGATTAATAAGTAATTGGTTCTCTTACTGCACTGTGCATTAGTTAGATATGAGAAGAGAACTTGGAGATGGATGAATATAAGTTGCTACTTTCTCTTTCCCATAAAACCTAGTTCTTTAAAAGATGGTAAGCCATAATGAGTAATAAAGGAAGGAGGAAAATGGATTATTGAAAAGAATGATTCTCCATCAAGTTTTAGATACTTTTTATCACAAGCCTTGAAGAAAATCAGGTACCCTTAGGGTGAAAGTTTTGTCTTGAAAAGTATTTATTAGAAATTTACAAGAAAGAGATTTTTCTAGACTGTGTTGTTCAGAGACAATAATGCATTTATTTTGGGAATATAGAGTGTACCTATTTAGACACTAGTATAATAAAGTCTTGTGGAAAATTAAAGGGTTTTTTTAAATAAAACATAGTGGGGAGGACTTCTGGCCAAGATGGAAGATAGGCACTGTGTTATTGCTCCTAGTTCCCCTCAAAAATAACATGAAAGAGACTTCTTAACATAGATTTGCTCAGCAAAACCCAGAAAGAGAAGCTAGGAGAAGAACATCTACCAATAACGTCTGTCTCAAGGGACGATGGGTGAGCCAGGAGATGAGAGCAGAGGACCAGTGCAAGGACAGCATCTGGGGGAAGCCAGAGGACCAGCCTCAGAAATAGAAATATTGGTGAATGGCAGGTGCAAGAATTAACTTGAGCCATGGAAACTTCAGCCGGGTGGAGAGAAGCTATGGGTATGGGAGGGTAAGTTCCCGCACAGAGTCCCTGAATACTCCTAGAAAATGACCAGCAGGGCAAGGGATCTGAGCTCCATACTTTCAGTGAAGCCCTCTTCCCAGAACAAAAGGTAAACAACCCCCCACCTCCTCAGGCTCAAGTGTTGGAAACAGAGTTCACTGAACTGAAAGAGAAATTAACTCCCTCCCCCAGGCTCAGCCCATTGTTCAAGATCAACTCAGACCCTGCTGCTGAGGGCCTCAAACACTCCAAGAAAGCAATCAGTGTCCCCTACTGGCCGGCCCTTGGAATTACTAAGTCAAGTGAACAAAGCCTCTAGGATCATCAAAAGCAAAACTCTGAGAACCAGACCCCCCCAACACAATGTCCTAGGAAGATGAAGCAAGGACAGAGAGAAGGGGGTCCCATGGAGAAATATTTAGAAGAAAAAGATTCTAACCCAGAGAGAACTAGCATTGCTGAGGAGAATGTGAATTGGTTTCCAGCCCAGGAAGACTTACAAGAAGAAATCAGGAAGGAGTTTAAAAATCAATTGGAAATAAATTGGGAAAATAAACTCAAGAGAAAATTAACATATTGCAAGACAAAATTAACATCTCATTAAAGGAAAACAAATCCTTGGAAAATACAATTGGACAAATAAAAAATGAGGATGATTCTCAGTTGGACAAATGAAAAAGAAAATAATTCTCTCAAATCCTCAATTGGGCAAATGCAAAAAGAAACTGATTAGCTCAAAACTGCACTTGGGCAAATGGAAAATTCCTTGAAAAATATATTTAACCAAGTGGAAAAGGAGGTTCCAAGGGCAAATGAAGAAAATTCTTTTAAAAAAAGAATGAAATCAGTGGAAATTAATGACTTCATGAGACAACAAGATTCTGTTAAACAAAACCAAAATATTGAAAAAATAGAAGAATATGTAAAATACTTCATCAGCAAAACCACTAACCTAAAAAAAAAAACAGATCAAGACAGGAGAACCTGGAAAGAGATCATAAAAATGCAAACAAAAGGAATTTTGTGGCCAAACTCCAGAACTATCAGATAAAGGAGAAAATCCTGCAAGAATCTAGAAAGAAACAATTTAAATACCAAGGAGCCACAGTAAGTATTAGGCAGGATCTGGCTGAATCAACATTAGGGAATTGAAGGGCATGGAATGCATGTGGAATACAGCTAAGAATTCACTAGCCATTAAAGCTGAGCCTTCTCTTCCAGGGTAAAAGATGGACATTTAATGAAATGGGAGACTTCCAAGATTTGATGATGAAAAGACCAGAATTAAAAAGATAATTTGGACATCAAACAGGAGAATCAAGAGACACAAGAAGAGGTTAAAAAAGGTAAAGAAACAAAAACTGCAATCCAATAAAATGAAACTGTCTATTTCTCCATTTGGGAGAAAGATTCTTATGACTCTTTAGAACTGTAACTCTATTAGAGAGAATATACTTAGCCAGAACTGAGGTACACTCATAACTTTTATGTGACTCAGATACAATGAATTAAAAGAAATACATACTTAAAAAGGGGGACAGTAAGGAGACAGGAGGATAGAGGAGATTGAATTGGGTAAATGTCATTACATTAAAAGGTACAAAATCCCTATTGTAATAGAGGGGAAGGAGAGAAGAGGTGAGAACTACCTGAATCTTCATCTCATCAGACTTGGCTTAAAATTAACTTACACTCAGTTAAGAAACTTAAATTACCTTTCAAGTATTAAAAGGGGCAAAAGGGGAGGGAGTACTAGGGAGGGAGAGAAAAGGGGGAACTAACAGAAGGAAGGGAAAGAGGAGAAAAGGAAAAGGGGAAAGAAAGGGGAGGGGGTGATATAGGAGGGCAAACACACTGAAGGAGGCAGTATTCAGAAACAAAACACTGGGGAATACAGATAAAGGGGAAAAAAGGAAAAATACAAACAGAGGGAAGATAGCATGGAGGGTAATAAAGAGTTAGTAATTATAACTCTGAATATGAATGGGATGAACTCTCCCTTAAAACATAAGCAAATAGTAGAGTGAATTAAAAAACAGAATTCTACAATATGTGACTTACAAGAAACTCATTTGAAGCAGAGAGATACATATAGAGTAAAGGTAAAAGGCTGGAACAAAATATATTTTGCTTCAGCTTAAGTGAAAAAAGCAGGGATAGCAACCTTTATCTCAGACAAAGCATCTGCAAAAATAGAGTTAAAAGAGATAGGAAGGAAACTATATCCTCCTAAAAGGTACCATAGACAATAAAGTAATTTCCATACTCAATATGTATGCACCCAATGGTATATCATCCAGACTCTTAGAGAAGAAATTGAAAGAGCTACAGGAAGATATAGACAGCTAAATTCTACTAGTGGGAGACCTTAAACTCCCACTCTCAGACATAGATAAATCTAGTCATAAAATAAACAAGAAGGAAGTTGAGGAGGTAAATAGATTATTAGAAGACTGAGATATGATAGAATTATGGAGGAAAATGAGTGGGGATGGAAAAGAATATAATAATTTTTTTCTACAGTACATGGCACTTACACAAAAATTGACCATGTACTAGGACATAAAAACCTAATGATCAATTGCAGAAAGGCAGAAATAGTGAATATATCTTTCTCAGATCATAATGCAATTAAAATCATATACAATATTGGGCCAGGGAGATATAGACATAAAACACATTGGAAACTAAATAAGCTTATTTTAAAGAATGAGTGGATCAAACAACAAATTTTAGAAAGAATTAATTACTTCATCCTAGATAATGACTATAATATCACAAAATATCAAAATGTATGGGATGCACTCAAGGTGGCTGTCAGGGGATATATTATATCTTTAAATGCTTACATGAATAAATTAAAGAAAGAAAATATCAATGAACTAAACAAGCAACTAAAAATTAGAGAAAAATAAATTAAAACTCCCCATTAAATAGCAAATTGGAAGTTCAAAAATTAAAGGAGAAAATAATAAAATTGAATGCAAGACATCTATTGAACTAATAAATAAAATCAAGTTCTGGTTTTATGAAAAAAACAATAAAATTGCTACATCTCTGGTCAGTTTTATTAAAAAAAAGAAGAAAACCAAATTGCTAATATCAGCAATGAGAAAGGTGAACTCACCACCAATAATGAGAAAATTAAAGTAATAATTTGGAGTTCTTTTGCCCAACTTTTTGCCAATAAATGTGACAATCTCAGTGAAATGGATGAATATTTACAAAAATATAAGTTGCCCAGATTAAATGAAGAGGACATCAAAAACCTAAATAACATCATTTAAGAAAAAAATTCAATAAATCCTCTTTAAACTTCTTATGAAAAAAAATCTCTGAGGCAGATTGATTCACAAGTGAATTCTCTCAAACATTTAAGGAACAATTGGTTATAAACTATTTGGAAAAACAGGTGAAGACAGAACTCTTCCTAACTCTTTCTATGACACCAATATGGTGCTGATACTGAAACCAGGATGAATTAAAACAGAGAAAAAAAATTATAGACCTATCTCCCTGAAGAATATTAATGCAAAAATCTCAAATAAAATCTTATCAAAACAATTACAACAAGTTATCACTAGGATAATACATTATGATCAAGTAGGATTTATCCTAGGAATGCAGGGTTGGTTCAATATTAGGAAATATGTTAGTATAACTAATTATAACAATAACAGACCTATCAGAAATCCTATGATCATATCAACAGATAATGAAAATGTTTTGGATAAAATACAGCACCCATTCCTACTAAAAACACTAGAGTGTAGGAATAGACAGATTGTTCCTTAGAATAATAAGCAGTATCTATCTTAAAACATCAAACAGCACTATATGGAACAAAGAAAGGCTAGAGGCATTCCAAATAAGATTGGGGTGAAACAAGGGTACCCATTACCACTACTACTATTGAATATTGTAATAGAAATGTTAGCTTCAGCAATAACAGAAGACAAAGAAATTGAAGGAATTAGAATTGGGAAGGAAGAGACAAAACTCTCACTCTTTACAGATAACATGATGGTATACCTAGAGAATCCCAGAAAATTATCTAGAAACTACTTGAAATAATTAGCAAATTCAGCAAAGTCAGAGGACATAAAATAACCCCTCATAAATCCTCAACATTTCGATATATGACTAAAAAGATACAGCAGAAAGGGATAGAAAGATAAATCTGACTCAAAGTAACCTTGGATAATATAAAATACCTGGGAGTCTACCTGCCAAAGTAGACACAAAAACTTTTTGAAAAAAATTACAAAACACTATTCACTACAATAAAACCAGAGTTAAAAAACTGGGCAAACATCAACTGCTCATGAATAGGTTGAACTAATTTAATAAAAATTGCAATTCTACCAAAATTAAACTACTTGTTTAGTGCCCTACCAATCAAAATTCTAAAGAAAATCCTGCAAGCAGCCAGAAAGAAAAAATTTAAGCATCAAGGAGCCACAGTTAGGATCATGCAGGACCTGGCTGCAACAACATTAAGGGATCAAAGGGCCTGGAATGAGATATTTTGAAGAGCAAGGGAGCTTGGAATGCAGCCAAGAATCTACTTTCCTGCAAAGCTGAGCCTTCTCTTCCAGGGAAAAAGATGGATTAATGAAATGGAAGAATTCCAAAAATTTCTGATGAAAAGACCAGAGCTAAACAGAAAAATTGGACATCAAACAGGAGGTTCAAGAGACACATGAAAAGGTAAAAAAAGGGGAGGGGTGGTAAAAGGAAAAAAAATGCAATCCAGTAAGTTGAAACTGGCTCTATCCCAGCAAGGGGGGTGGGGAAGATTCTCATAAATCTTGAGAACTGTAACTCTAACAGAGAGAATACACCTAGGCAGAAATGGTGGACATACATGACCTATCCATGAGACTGCTATCTAATGGGATGTAACTGGCTTTAACCTCACTTGGGAGAAAGACTCTAATAACTCTCTGGAATTTTGAACCTATTCAATAGAATATACTGAACTAGAAGGGACAGACACTCAGAATTTTCTATGACTTAGAATGATCTAAAAAAACACTACCTCCTTAAAAAAGGGGGGGGCAGGAAAGAGACTGGAGGAGTGAGGGGACTGAATGGGGTAAATCTCATTACACTAAGAGGTACAAAAACCCTTCGGTAATAGAGGGGAAGAAGGGAGCAGATGAGAAACACCTGAATCTTCTTCTCATCAGAATTGGGTTAAAGTCAATTTACACATACTCAGTTAACTTATAAAATATCTAACTTTTCAAGTATTAAAAGGAGAAAAGGTGAGGGGGGGGGACAGAGAAAGGGAAGGGGAGTGGGGGAAAAAGGGGAAATAACAAAAGGAAGGGAAGGGGAAAAAGGGAAAGGGGAAAGAAAGGGGAGGGTGTGATATAGGAGGGCAAACACACTGAAGAGGGTGGTATTCAGAAACAAAATACTGGGGGGGAAGGAGGAAAAATACAAACAGAGGGAAGATAGCACAGAGGGCAAAAAAGAATTAGTAATCATAACCTTGAATGTGAATGGGATGAACTCTCCCTTAAAACATAAGCAAATAGCAGAGTGGATTAAAAACCAGAATCCTACAATATGCTGCTTACAAGAAACTCATTTGAAGCAGAGAGATACATATAGAGTAAAGGTAAAAGGTTGGAGCAAAATATATTTTGCTTCAGCTGAAGTAAAAAAAGCAGGGATAGCTATCCTTATCTCAGAAAAAGCAGCAGCAAAAATAGATAGCTTTAAAAGAGATAAGGAAGGAAACTTTATCCTCATAAAAGGTACCATAGACAATAAAGTCATTTCAATATTGAATATATATGCACCCAGTGGGATAGCACCCAAATTTTTAGAGGAGAAGCTGAAAGAACTACAGGAAGACATAGACAGCAAAACTCTACTAGTGGGAGACCTCAACCTCCCACTATCAGATCTAGATAAATCGAAATTATAAAATAAACAAGAAAGAAGTTAAGGAGGTAAATAGATTGTTAGAAAAATTAGATATGGTAGACTTATGGAGGAAACTGAATGTGGATAGAAAGGAATATACCTTTTTCTCTTCAGTACAGGGAACTTATACAAAAATTGACCATATGCTAGGACATAAAAACCTAATGATCAACTGCAGAAAGGCAGAAATAGTAAATACATCTTTCTCAGATCACAATTAAATAAAACTCATATGCAATACTGGGCCAAGGAGATATAGACCCAGAAGAAATTGGAAACTGAACAACCTCATGTTAAAAAATGATTGGATCAAAAAAATTATGGAAAATATTAACCATTTTATCCAAGTTAATGATAATAATGAAACAATATACCAAAACCTATGGGATTCATGCAAAGTGACTCTCAGGGCATATATTATAGTTCTAAATACTTACATGAATAAATTGGAGAAAGAGGAAATCAATGAACTAAACATGCAACTAAAAAAATTAGAGAAAGAACAAATCAAAAATATCCAATTAAATACCAAATTAGAAATTCTAAAAATTAAAGGAGAAATTAATAAAATCAAAAGCAAAAATACTATTGAATTAATAAATAAAACCAAAAGTTGGTATTATGAAAAAACCAATAAAATTGATAAACCTCTGGTCAATTTGATTAAAAAAAAAAGAAAGAAGAAAACCAAATTGCTAGTATCATAAATGAAAAAGGTGAACTCACCACCAATGAGGAGGAAATTGAAGTAACAATTCAAAATTATTTTGCCCAACTCAATGCCAATAAATTTGATAATCTAAGTGAAATGGATGAATATTTACAAAAATATAAGTTGCCCAGGTTAAATGAAGATGATATAAAATACCTAAACAACCCTATCTCAGAAAAAGAAATTCAACAAGGCATTATTGTACTCCCTAAAAAAAATCTCCAGGGCCTGATGGATTCACAAGTGAATTCTACCAAACATTTAAGGAACAATTGGTTCCAATGCTATATAAACTCTTTGGAAAAATAAGGAAAGATGGAATTCTGCCTAACTCTTTCTATGAAACCAATATGGTGCTGTTACCTAAGCCAGGAAGTGTTAAAACAGAGAAAGAAAATTATAGACCTATTTCTCTGATGAATATAGATGCAAAAATCCTAAATAAAATTTTAGCAAAAGGATTACAACAAGCCATCAGTAGGATAATACATTATGATCAAGTAGGATTTATTCCAGGAATGCAGGGTTGGTTCAATATTAGGAAAACTGTTAATATACTCAGTTATATCAACAACAACCCTATCAGAAACCATATAATCATATCAATAGATTATGAAAAAGTTTTTGACAAAATACAGCATCCATTCCTATTAAAAGCACTAGAGAGTGTAGGAAAAAATGGACTGTTCCTTAAAATAATTAGCAGTATCTATTTGAAACCATCAACAAGCATTATATTCAATGGGGAGAGGCTAGAGGCATTCCCAGTAAGATCAGGGGTGAAACAAGGGTGCCCATTATCACCACTACTATTCAAATATTGTCTTAGAAATGTTAGCATCAGCAATTAGAGAAGAAAAAGAAATTGAAGGAATTAGAATTGGGAAGGAAGAGACAAAACTCTCACTCTTTGCAGATGACATGATGGTCCACCTAGAGAATCCCAAGAAATCATCCAAAAAACTACTGGAAACAATTAGCAAATTTAGCAAAGTTGCCAGTTATAAAATAAACCCTCATAAATCCTCAACTTTTCTATATATGTCTAGCAAGAAACAGCAGGAAGAGCTAGAAAGAAAAATCCCATTCAAAGTAACCTCAGACAATATAAAATATTTGGGAGTCTATTTGTCAAGACAGACTCAGAATCTTTTTGAAAACAATTATAAAACACTTCTCACACAAATTAAATCAGATTTAAATAACTGGGCAAATATCAACTGCTCATGGATAGGTAGAGCTAATATAATAAAAATGACAATTCTACCAAAACTAAACTATATGTTTAGTGCCCTAGCAATCAAAATTCCAAAAAATTACTTTAGTGAGTTAGAAAAAATTGTAAGTAAATTCATATGGAGAAATAAAAAGTCAAGAATTGCCAAGAGCTTAATGAAAGAAAGTGCAAAAGAAGGTGGCTTAGCCCTACCTGATCTAAAATTATATTATAAAGCATCAGTCATCAAAACTGTTTGGTATTGGCTAAGAAATAGAGTGGTAGACCAGTGGAATAGACTAGGTGCAAAAGTAGGAGATGATTATAGTAATCTGCTGTTTGATAAACCCAAATAGTCAGGCCACCGGGATAAAAACTGCCTCTTTGATAAAAACTGCTGGGATAATTGGAAGTTAGTATGGAAGAAATTTAGATTAGACCAACACCTCACACCCTTTAGCAAGATAAGATCTAAATGGTTACAGGACATAGACATAAAAAACAATACTATAAGCAAATTAGAAGATCAAGGACTAGTCTACCTGTCAGAACTATGAAAAGGGGAGCAGTTTATGACTAAGGAAGAGTTGGAGAACATCACTAAATACCAATTAGATGATTTCAGTTACATTAAATTAAAAAGCTTTTTCACAGATAGAACCAATATAACCAAGATCAAAAGAAATGTAGTAAATTGGGGAACAATCTTTACAACTAATGGTTCTGACAAAGGACTCATTTCTAAAATATACAGAGAACTGAGTCATGTTTTTAAGACAAAAGCCATTCCCCAATTGGCAAATGGTCAAAGGATATGCAAAGGCAATTTACAGATGAGGAGATCAAAGCAATCCATAGCCATATGAAAAAAATGCTCTAAATCATTATTAGAGAAATGCAAATTAAAGCTCCTCTGAGGTACCACCTCATACCTCTCAGATTGACCAATATGACCAGGAAGGATAATGATCATTGTTGGAAGGGTTTTGGGAAATCTGGGACACTACAACACTGTTGGTGGAGCTGTGAACTCATCCAACCCTTCTGGAGAGCTATTTGGAAATATGCCCAAAGGGCAACAAAAATATGCATACCCTTTGACCCAGCAATACCACTACTGGTTCTATACACTGAAGAGATGATGAAAAAGGGCAAAAATATTACTTGTATAAACATATTTATAGCAGCCCTGTTTGTGATGGCAAAGAATTTGAAATCAACTAAATGTCCTTCAATTGGGGAATGGCTTAGCAAACTGTGGTATGTGTATGTCATGGAACACTATTGTTCTATTAGAAACCAGGAGGGATGGAACTTCAGGGAAGCCTGGAGGGATTTGCATGAACTGATGATGAATGAGATGAGCAGAACCAGAAAAACACTGTACATCCTAACAGCAACATGGGAGTGATGTTCAACCTTGAAGGACTTGCTCGTTCCATCAGTGCAACAATCGAGAACAATATTGGGTTTTCTGCAAAGGAGAGTGCCATCTGTATCCAGACAAGTAGCTGTGGAATTTGAACAAAGTGCAAGGACTATTCCCTTTAACTTAGGGGGAGAAAAACAGATATCTTATTGTCTGATCTTGTTACCTCTGAGACTTCTCTTCTCTTCTTTAGGATATGATTTCTCTCTCATCACACCTAATTTGGATCAAGGTACAACATGGAAACAAAGTAAAGACTGACAGAGTGCTTTCTTTGGGGGTGGGGGTGGGGGAGGGAAGCAAGATGGGGGGGGAAATTGTAAAACTCAAATAACATCTTTAATAAAAATAAATTTAAAAAAGTAATTCTTTAATATGTTAGAAAAAGTTGTAAGTAAATTCATATGGAGAAATAAAAGTAACGAATTTCCAGGGATGCAATGAAGAAAAAAGGGCAAAAGGTGACTTTAAAATTATATTATAAAGAACCAGTCATTAAAACTATCTGGTATTGGCTATGAAATAGAGTGGTGGATCAGTGGAATAGACTAGGTGCAATAGCAGGAAATGGTTATATTTATCTGCTGTTTGATAAACCCATAGAGTCCAGCTAATGGGATAAAAACTCTCTTTTTGATAAAAACCGTGTCAGGAAAATTGGAGGTTAGTATGGCAGAAACTTGGATTAGACCAACACCTCACACCCTATACCAGATAAAATCCAAGTGGATACAGGATTTAGACATAAAAAACAATGTTATAAGCAAACTAGAATATCAAGGAGTAGTTTACCTGTCAAATCTATGGAAAGGGAAGCAGTTTAGGACCAAAGGAAGAGATGGAGAGTATCATAAAAAACAAACTAAGTAATTTTGATTACATTAAATTTAAAAGCTTTTGAACAGACAAAACCACTGTATCCAAGATCAAAAGAAATGTGGTAAATTGGGAAACAACTTTTACAAATTTTTACAATTTTTACAATTTTTACAGTTTTCTGATAGAGGACTCAATTCTCAAATACATAGAGAACTGGGTCAAATGTTCAAAAAAATAACTCATTCCCCAATTGAGCTAATGGTTAATGGGTAGGCAAAGGCAATTTTCAAATGAGGAAACCAAAGCAATCCATAGTTATATGAAAAATTGCATGAACTGACCCTGAGCAAGATGAGCAGAACCAGAAAAACAATGTACACCCTAACAGCAAAATGGAGGTGATGATCAACCTTGATGCACTTGCTCATTCCATCAGTGCAACAATCAGGGATAATGTTGGGCTATCTTCAATGGAAAATATCATCTGTATCCAGACAAAGAATTGTTGAATTTGAACAAAGACCAAAGACTTTTTAGGGGAAAAAAATCATTATCTTATTATGTAATTTTGCTATCTCTTATACTTTTTTCTTCCTTAAAGATATGATTTCTTTCTCATCACATTCAGCTTAGATCAATTTATACCATGGAAACAATGTAAAGACTAAGAGACTGCCTTCTGTTGGGGTTGGGGAGAGAGAAGCAAGAATAGGGGATAAATTATAAAACTCAAAATAAATAAAACCTTTCTTTAAAAAATATGGGGTGGAAGGGAATGGAGTCAAGATGGCAGGGTGGAGGCTGGAATTCCCACAAGCGTATCCTCATTCTAAATACCTTTTAAATAATTACTGTAACCAGTTTCTAGAGTGGTAGAAGCCACCAAAAGCCTGAGTGATCCAATTTCTCACCCCAAGACAAATCAGAATATCCTCAGGAAAGGTCTATTACATCAGTTTTAGAAAGAACAGCAGAGCAGCTCAGACAGCAGAGGAACAAATTGGCTCTAGTAATCCAGGAACAGCCCTTGGGTCACCTGTATCCCTGTAGGTACCTGAGTCCAAGGCAACAGGAGTGTTTTCCAGATCTCTCAGTCCAGAGATGTCAGGGACAGCTTGGAGGCTTGTTGGGAAAAGTTTGCTTCACCAGAGCAAAAAGGAAGGCCAGTCCTGTTTATCAGATTCAGTCCTCAGGGACCAGGACTTACAGAGCCACCTGGGTCAGCAGCTGCTTCTAAGTGCTCAAGGAGATAAGGGCAGCCTCCAAAGGTCTCTCTATTATTTGTCCTGAGATAGGACTCTATTGCTTTTCCCGCATTCAGGTCCAGGTAGCAGTCTGGGGCCAATCTCACGAAAAAAAACTTTATTGCCCTCGCAGAGCAGGGACTCTTCTCACACTTACAGGGTAGAGGGGAGTGTTGTGGTCATCTACAATCCAGAGCACAGGCAAGGAGAACAGTCATATCCCCTCATGATAAATTGAAGGAAATGAGGTCCCTGGGGAGGCCGTCCCTAAAGACAGCTACAAAAACCCTCAAAAACTTGGGACAGTGCATTCCCCACCCTGGAAGCAGAACCTCATCTTAACAAAGAATGAAAATCAAGTCATAGACAGAGGAAATAAGCAAACAACAGAAGAAAAATAAATCCAATAACAAACAATTACATTGGCCCTATGGAGGACCAACATATATGTGTGTGTGTGTGTGTGTGTACATATATATATATATATATATATGTATATATATATATATATATGTACACACACAATAGAAAACAAAATGAAAGCTTTTGTATCCAAAACCTCCAAGAAAAAATATGAATTGATCTCAGACTATGGAAGAGCTCAGAAAAGAATTTGAAAATCAAATAAGGGAAGTAGAGGAAAAAATTGGTAAGAGAAATGAGAGCAATGTGGGAAAATCAGGAAAACCAAGCCAGCAGCTTGATGAAGGAGATCCATGAAATTTTTGGAGGAAAAACCATTTTAAAAACCAGTTTAGTTCAAATCTAAAAAGGAGTGCAAAAGGTCAGCAAGGAGAAGAATGCCTTTGAAAGCAGAATTGGGCATATGGAAAAGGAGATACTAAAGCTCTCTGAAGAAAACATTTCCTTCATCAGTAGAATGGAACTAAGGGAAGCTGATAACTATGTGAGAGATCAAGAAACAATGAAACAAATCCAAAAGAAAGAAAAACTAGAAGAAAATGTGAACTATCTCATTGCAAAAACAATTGACCTAGAAAATAAATCCACAAGAGATAATTTAAAAATTATTAGATTACCTGAAGGTAAAAGAGTCTAGACTTTATTATTCAAGAAGTAATCCAGCAAAATTGTTTTTATGCCCTAGAAGTAGAGGGGAAATTGAGAGAATCCACTGATCACCTGCTGAAAGAGATCCAAAAATGAAAATTTCCAGGAATATTATAGCCAAATTCCAAAACTTCCAAGCCAAGGAGAAAATATTACAAACAGTCAGAAAGAAACAATTCAGATGTTGTGGAACCACATTCAGAATAACACATGATTTATCAGCTTCTACATTAAGGTCTTGTAGGGCTTGAAGTATGGTATTCCAAGCTTGGATTACAATGGAGAATCAACTACCCAGCAAAACTGAATGTATTCTTTTAGGGAAAAATAAATTAGGAGACTTTCAAACTTTCCTGTTGAAATGACCAGAGCTGGACAGAAAATTTGAACTTCATATACAGGACTCAGATGAAGAATAGAAGGAGTGGACTGGAAAAGCTAATTATGAGAAATTTAATAATACTGAATTACTTGAATTCCTATATAGGAAGGATGATATTGTTAACTCATGAACCTTCTCATTTATTAAGGCAGTTAGAAGGAGTATATATAGACAAGGCATAGTAGTGAGTTGATTATAAAGATGTAATATATCATAAAGTTGGAGTTAATGGATAAGAAAAGAATGCATTGGGAGAAAGGGAAAGGAGAGGTAGAATGGGCTAAATTATTTCAAATAAAAGAGATAAGAAAAAAAATTGCAATGGAATGGGAAGTGCAGGGTTGAGGGTAATGAATGAGCCTTACTTTCATCAGAAGTGACTCAGAGAGGAAATAACATACACGCTCAGAAATCTATCATATATTACAGGTAGATAGGAAAGGGATGAGAGAAAGGGAAAAGGAAAAGGGGTAGTGAGGGGTATAGGCGATAGAAAAGAAGGAAGATCATGGGTATGGGTAATCAGATACAACAGACTTTTAAGGAGAGACTGGGTGAATGGAGAGAGAAAACAGAATAAATAGAAGTGAGGAAGAATAGATTGGAGGGAAATCCAGTTAAAAATAGCAGCTTTGGAAAAAAAAATTGAAGCATTTTCTCTGATAGAATTATAATTAAAAAATGCTATCCTTCCCAAAGATAGAAGGCTAATGATATCTGAATGCAGACAAAAGCAAACTTTTTTCTCTCACTTTATTTTTCTTGATATTTCTCTTTCTTTATGTTTACTTTTACATGACTATTGTAGCAATGAAAAAAAATTAAAAGAAATAATATTAAAAAAAAAGAAAAGGGTCATACTTTATTAAAAACCATCCCTCCCCCCCACACACACACATACACAGACATACATATAAACTTTTGGAAACATTTACCTTCAACTTAATAATCTGGAGCTAATTCATTTATTCATTTTTCATGTATATCCTCAAACATATTTTCTATCTAATTAAATAAAAGTAGTGATGGGGTGAGTTAAAAACATGTGTGTGTGTGTGTGTGTGTGTGTGTGTGTGTGTGTGTATGTGTGTGTGTGTAATGTTTATGTACATAAATAAATATATTGCAGAAGTGTGAGATTGTATGGTGACAGAGAGAAAAAAGACCAGACAAACAGAGGTGGGACAGAGAGAGAGAGAGAGAGAGAGAGAGAGAAAGAGACTTCCTTGAATTGAAAAGTAAGACGGATGATTAAACAAACAAAGAGATATAAATAATATAATTATTTTCTTTAACATACTTTTTTATAACTATTCCATTAATATATTTTATAATATTCAAATAAATCATAACTATATCAATTTTTAATGAACCAGCCAATAACATTAAAAATTTTTTCTCAGTATACATGTGATAAAGTACAAATGAGAATTAGTTTTTTCTCTTTAATTTCTGCTTGCACTTTGAATGTGTAATACTTGAAGTTTAGCAAGGAAATGGTAGAGGAGAAAAATTTTGAATTACTAATTGCTTTATATCTTGAAAAATAGGCTACTCAAAAACAATAACTAGATTTTTATAGAAAATGTCTAAAATTATTCTTTAAGGGCAAATCCATAAGGTTTTAGATATCTTTTAATGTTTTTATATTTTTATTTATTTTTTTAAGTTTTTGCAAGGTAAATGGAGCTAAGTGGCTTGCCTGAGGCCACACAGCTAGGTAATTATTAAGTGTCTGAGGCCAGATTTGAACTCAGGTACTCCTGACTGCAGGGCTGGTACTCTATCCAATGCGCCACCTAGCCACCCCCGTTTTGGATATCTTTTTCTAAATCATGAAATTTAAGAAATTAAATAGGAAGGTGAGCACATTTGTCTTAATTCCTTCTCAATTTAAATAAGATAAAACTAAGCACTAGCATATCCATGTTTGGTAGGATGTTTGGTTGTTGGAATTTTTATTATGAAAATACTAAAACAAAGTTAATGAATTTGGTGCCTCAAGCTTAGTCTTTTTTTCTCATACCAAGTCCTGTGAAATTTAATAGATAATCTTACATATCAAGGTCCATACATTTTGCATTGCAGATGCAAAATCTAAAGATGACAGTATTTTGTTTGATAAAGTTTTCTAATATATTTTGTTACTTCCAAGTGCTAAAAGTACATTTTCTTTGTACATGAAATATGATGCTACCTCTCACAAATGTTAATCAGTACTAATAGTAACCTATTATAATTCATGCTTCTTCTTTGAAACTATGCAACATCATGGCATGTTTTATAAATCAACTTTATAAATGATCATTATTCATGCTTTTAAATTCACCTTAGAAACTATAAACACATTCAATCATATACAAAACTATTATAAACACAGTTGAGACCATTTCCTCCTTTGTCATTATCCATTTTGTGAAGCAGCAAATAATGAAAGAAATAGGATTTTTTATTTAGTTTTCATGTTATGACTTTGCTTAACTGTATTCACCTTAAATCTAAGCAGATCTGAAGAAGCAACCGTAAAAAGAGAAGGATGTTTCATCATCTACCACTCATTTGAAACAATAATTTATACTTCCATGGCTGGATAGGAAAAGACAGGGAAGAAATAAAACTTGGGATGTCATTCACAAAGTTCCTTTCCTCAACTCCAACCACAAAGATAAAGGCTGATTGCATTAAACTCATTAATTCAAAGAAAAGACCTCAATGTCATAATGAAGTGTTCTTTCATCTGAGGGAAACTCATTTAAATTGAAAGAGAGATGATGATACTGGTGGTGTTATAGAAGATAGAAGGACTAAGGACATAATCCAGTCAGATAAAAATTTTGAGAAGCTGCCCCCAATATAGTTTGGAGTAAGGCAGGCCATAGGAGAGGAGCAGGGTATCTATAGAATCCTTGGATTGGTAACTCAATGACAGTTATACCATGTAATAGGCCATTCAGCAGATAAACATGGAGACATTGTGAGGCATGAGTCACTGTGAAGAAATTAAATATATCTTTCTAGATCAAAACTACTACTTCTAGAACTCAAACTTCTAGGTAAAGCCATGATTGCCCTTGGCTATTTATTGCTCAGGTGAGATGTAAAGGACTAGATTACTCTTTGCATTTGAATACCTCATAGAAAGTGAAGAAGACAAGATAGTTTATCTAACAACTTAAGTTCTCACTCAAATATATCTGACTGGCTCATGCCTCTGAGGTCCCTTAGCAAGGCCAATCAGAGGAAAAAGCCTATCACAAGTGAAATGAAAGAATTTTGTTTTGTTTTGTTTTTTTAGGTTTTTTGCAGGGCAATGTTGTTAAGTGACTTGCCCAAGGTCACACAAGTAGGTAATTATTAAATGCCTGAGGTCAAATTTGAACTCAGGTCTTCTTGACTCCAGGGCTGTTGCTCTACCCATGCCACCTAGTTACCCCTGAAATGAAAATAATTTGACCCAAAAATCCCAGAAAAGAGAATAGATTCTAAGCAAGAGAAAGAAGTGTGGCCAGAGCAGGGACAGGCTGTCAAGGAAAAATTTAACCACTCAAGTGGAGAATTTTGGGGGTTTTCTTTTGTGTGCATTTTTTCTCAAAACAACAATGCCTGCTCTCCCACGTTTGTGGAAAATAGTTATTCCACGTAAATACAATACACTGAAAAGCATTCATTTTGTGTACCTTAATGTTTTGTTCCTTTTCAGTTGCCATCTTTAATGATGTTTTGCAGATTAACTCTGTAGCAGTAAAAGTTAATCATGTAGAACACCTTGTCTGTTTCTGACACCTAATATAACATCAGCACTAACTGGAGGAAAATACCATCCTCCTCAATTTTATGCCCTTCCAAAAGGTTCACTAACCCCAGAACTAGTCATTTCCATAACAAGAATTTATACCTTTCATGAACTTCAAGTGAAATTTGGGACCTGGGCTCCTCTTGAGGGTGTATGTTATTCTGTGATTCATGGGTTGTAGCAACAGGGTCACTAAAGCCATCAGTTTCCCTGTGCAGGCTCCTTACTGTGAAAGCAGGGCTTCTCTAACAAATAAAACTGCAGGGAAAGAATAGAGCTGAATAGACAGTATCTATGAAAATGACAAAAAAATGACAAATATTATCATCAGTTTAGTTCATGGTCAAGGCTATACACACCAGCCCAGTCAATTCTTAATTATCTGGGGGCTAATTATTCACTTGGTAGATTATTCTTACTCTTTCCTTTTTGCTGTTTTCCCCTCTCCTATCATTTCACTGCTCATTAGAACCTCTGCCACAGGGCAAGAAGAGGAAGCAGGAAAAAAAAAAAGCATACAATGTGTTTCTTTTCCATTTCATAATGACTTTTTTAAAAAAATTGAGTAGGGGAAAAGTTTAAATAACTATATCCATAGAAAATATAAGAATAGTTGATGCAGATATAAGAATGTACATACATATCTATCTATAAATGTGTATATGTTTCTATATATAAAAAATATGAATATATATTTGAAAATGCAATGTATATCTATGCTACATTTTCTATATATAAATAAATACTGGACCCAGATGACTCAGGAGGAGAAAGTGAGGCTGGTGAATTAATACAGCATCCCCCCTCACTCAAATTCAATTCATGTACTTGTCATGGTATCACTTACCTGATGTTGAGATCTTCTTCAAAAAATGAAGAACAAAGGTTATATAAATGTAAATGTGAAATGTATTTCTGTCCAAAGGATGCCATATATGAACCAATCCTTAATTAAAATTAGTAAGTGATCTAATATAATTTAC
The DNA here is from genome assembly GCF_037893015.1 of Macrotis lagotis. Lineage (NCBI taxonomy): Eukaryota > Metazoa > Chordata > Mammalia > Peramelemorphia > Peramelidae > Macrotis > Macrotis lagotis. The sequence goes on along the minus strand of NC_133663.1, from coordinate 141,508,576 downwards.
AGAAAAGTTATTAAGTATTTTTTTTAATGTGTTCTTTCTCATCATGTTAGAGTTAAGTATCAAAACAGAACCAAGAAATATAAGAATTGCCTTATAGAGTACTTGGTTTGAAAGAAGTTAAAATTGATCAACCAGGAAAAATATATCATTTGAAGTATTAGGAAGAACACTTTTTAGGTCTACTCTATAAAATGTAGCTTTAGCTGTGAGTATCCTAAATATATTTTCAACACTGATCCACATTCTACCTCTACTGGGTGAGTTTCGTATATAGTTTGTCAGCAGAAATACATTTCACAATTAGTTTACTCTTCAGGGCAGACTTCATCAGTATTACACATAGCAAGTGGCAGAAAACATTGACAGTAGTCACTTAGCTGAAGAGAGGAAGCTGTCACTATTTTCATTAAGAACTGACATTCCCTGGGGTTTGTAACTTAGACTCCAAAAAAGTGCTCCTGGCATAAACTTAACATGTGAGATGTTTATTTGCATCATAGTTCGTTCTGATAGCAAGGATATTTCTTGGTAAAGGTTGACACTGCCCTTGACATTGCTAGGTATGGCTACCCACATTTTCTACTGCTTAAACGAAAGTAGGTGCTTAGCAATCCTTGCTATATTACAGACAGATAAAGAGAAGGATTCATCATTTTTGACCTGCACCTTTCATTTTCAAGGAAAAGCATTCCTTGAATTTCTGATCTGAATGTGTCCCATTGTCTCTGCTTAGTGAGCTTCTGCATTGTTGATTGCTAAAGGTCAAGTTATTTCTTTCAGAACACTACCTTCATCCATCACAACCATCCCTTGCATTTCAAGATTGTGTAGCATCACCTGAAGCAAGGTATTTTTAAATTATATGCATAAGCAGTGCTTTTGAGGATATTCTTTAATACTTAGTTGCATAAATGGTACAGCAGAATGTGTGTTTGAGTTTTGTGAGTTCTGGTGGAGTGAAGAGACAAGAGACAGAGAGAGTAAGAAAGAAGGGAAGGGAAGAGGAGAGGAGATGAGAGCAGGGGAGGGGAAGAGATGGGAGAGGAGGGGAAGGGAAGGGGAGGGGGAGGGGAGAGGGAAGGGAAGGGAAAAGAAAAAAAAATAGAAGAGAAGGGATGAGATGAGAAGAGTCTTTTCTTGGGATACCTTATAGACAATCACAAGTATATAGTTAAGAATAGAACTTAATTTGCAAAATATTTGCTTCAATCTGCTCATCTAAAAATGACTATGATCATAGAATCTATTACAAATAGTCGTTGTGAGATTCAAATGAGACATGAAAAGAACTTTTCACACCTTAAGACACTATAAAATATTAACTATTATTATATTGCTTATTGACCAATCTATTTGTATCTATGCCTTTGTAAAGTTAAATTTTCTTTAAAATAAGGTTACTGCAAAAAAAATGGATGGGATGTTTCCAAAGTCTGGGAAAAAAGAACAACTTTTGAATATTAATATTTTTTCAATCATCAAACATCTTATTTTTCTTCCATATGTGTGTGCATGTTTCTACAAAGACTTATTTTCATCACTTTAACAGGAGGTGAGTAGTACATTTTAGCATTGGCACTTTGGAAAAGTGGTTAACGATTATACTGATTTGAGAATCTTTTTTTCCTACTTGATATTTTATTCTATTTTTCCGATTGCACACTATGGTTGTTTTATAACATTCATCCATTTTCATATTTATAAATTACCCATTAACATATAATTCTTCTAATTGCCTTAACATATAATCCCTCTAATTCTTGCTTCTTTTATTTTCCTATTAAATGAAGTATTTTTATACACATCTGTTCATGAATGTGTTTACTTCCCTTCTTAGGTCAATAAAGTTTAGGGTAAAGTTTAAGTGTTAGCTGTTCCAACCACTACTTCCTTTTTGTTTGTGTAGATTTCTACTTATCCCTCTTAATTATGTGAGACAACTTGTCCTAACCTTCCTTCTCCTCTAAATTTAAATTATTTTTGATTGCTGGTAATATTTTCCTCTTTGACCCGAATTTAAGCTATAATATTCCTGGGAATTTAATTTTGGGATTTTTTTTCAGGAAATAACCAATGCATTCTTGTTATATCTACTTTAGCCTTGAGTCCTAAGAAATCTGTGTGGCTTTAAAATTTCTTTTGATATGATGTACAAGCTTCTTTATTTTGTTGTTTTATTTTGCTTTGTGTTTTGTTTTTATGTTTTTAGATAGATCATGGCTTTATTTTTTTCAATATGTTTTCCAGGTCAGTTGTTTTTAATATTAGATTCCTTTCATTTTATTTTGTTTTATTAGTTTTTTTAAATTTTGATAATTATTGTCTTATAGAGTCTTATAATCTCTTTGTCCTATTTTATTTTTTTGTTAACCATATAAGGCTTCATAATTCTTCTGAAAGCCTCTAATTTTTCCTTTCTAATTCATTCTTTTATGACTTTCAAGTCTTTTTCCATTTTTTTCTTTAGAGTTGCCATTTCATCTAAAAAATAAATAATAAAAAAAAAAATGCTCTTCCTTTACCTTTTCCAAAAAACCTAGTTGAATTAGTACTGGGATAACATTTTTCTTTAAGAATTTGCTTGTAGCCAGTCTGGAGTCATTCTGTTCTTTAGGGTTTGTATCTTGAGCATCTTTGTCATCATAATAGTTTTGAATGATGCGATTCTTTTTTCATTTATTCATCCTTTCAACTTATTTCCAAATATTTCACTTCTTGTTAAGGACAGGTTCTGCATGTTTCAAGAAGAGCTAGCTGAACTATTCCTATTATTGCTTTCTTGGAGTATTGATTTTTTTGTGTGTTTCTTCAAAGTATCAGAGAAAACTCAGGCCGGAAACATTTAAGCAATGACGCCCAAATTTTAATAACCAGGAAAAAGTCCTATTGCTGCTCAGTCTTTCTGGGCTCTGCAAGTTCCTGATGTGGAAAATGAGGTCTAAGGAACATCCTAGTGTGCTTGCAACTTTTGGAATTCCAGTAGCTTGTTGGTGGACATTATTTATTATTTTTAAACTTCTTAATGATGATTTGAGATTTATTGGCAATGATTTACCATTTCTTTCTCTGTTTCATTTTTACAGGTGAGAAAATTGAAGCAAATAGGATTAAGAGACTTATCCAGGGTCATATTGTAAGTGTCTAAGACCAGACTTAAAAGATGAATCTTCCTAATTCTAGCCCTGGCACAGCATCACCTAGCTGCTCTTCAGGTCCTATTAGACAGCTATAAGACTTGATTAGTTCAGAGTAACAGAACTGTAGACTTTTCCTTTAGTGTGAGATTCCTGGTTATTCTTGTGGAGGCTGGAGGTTGAAGCTGAGATCTAACTCTGCCTTTGGGACATGAGCCACACTGCTACTATTCACAACTGATGTTCTCATTTCTTAATATCCAAGCCAGGGCCCACAATGATTTGTTACTTTAAATGCTACCTCCAGGTTCAGGTCATAGTCTCAGCCTTTCCATGATTTATGACTCCATACTGGGTAATAAATGGTAGAGTTATTATTGAGCACCTATTCATTTATCTTACACAAATTTACCATACTCTGTACTGCATCTGGAAATTCTTATTATCCTGTTGCACTTCTTTTCTTTTTAATTATATATTTTTTCATGACATCTTAGGCCTGCCATTAGAATTCATTATTTGCAAAACTGTTTTCCCACCTAAGTTGATCTGAACTAGGAAAAAATGCTTTTTTTTTTTTTTCACATGGATATACCAATCAGTATTCAGTCAAGAGTTTTGGTTTGTTTTAGGACTCTTGAAAGAATTTTTTTTTTTTACTAAGATGCTCTCATTCTCTTATTGTCATCTTGCCTTTATCTCAGAAACACTAATTTATTCTTCTGTTAAGTTCGGTTAGAGAAAGCCTAAGTTTGGGAAAGAAACTTAACTTGTCATATTGTGATACAAATATTTAAATCTGTATGGTGAACTATTCAACCTCAGTTTCCTCTTTTATAAAATTCAATACTTTCTTCAAGTTTCAGTTTAAATTCTATTTTCTATAGGAGATCTTTTCCTCCTGATTGCTAGGGTCTTCTCTGCTATTATGTTCCATCTATTCTGCATATGTCAAGTATTTATCTTGTTATGCATTTATTGTCTCTCCCATTAAAACATGAATTTCTTTATAGCAGAGACTGTTTTTAGCTTTCTTTGTATTCCTCTCACTTAACATTACTTCAAGCACACAGTTTTTAATCAATTCTTTCTGATTAACTGATAGATCAAACAAGATAATGTACATAAATACTTTTCTATGCTTTTAAGTGTGTGAAATACAATAGAAACATAAATACTTGACTTGGTTTCTGTAGTAGTCTATTAAAAGTCATAATTTGCATTCCTTATTCTATTTCTACATAGTTAACTATTGATAAATCATAAGAATCAAAGAACCTAATGAAATAATCTACTGGGCAATTTGGGAGTGTGCAAATAGAGACAGGTAAAATCAAATCACAAAGAGGATCCTGCTCCTGAAGATGGAATTAGTTGAGTAAGAATATCATATTAGGACAAATGCTAATCTTTTTTCCTTTGTAAAAACAAGAAGTAAATGTATGCTAAATTTCTTTTGCTGAGGCTTCCCTCTTAGTTTCATCTATGTTGATGGTACCATTGGAGTAGTCAACTATTCAAACTCATAGCTCTAAAACTTTTAATACAGATGCCATTTAATGTAAAAACATTTATTTAGTCAGCAATATTGAGGAGAAAAAAGTAACTACAAATCCATTGGAGTTGGAAGAATTTGTTTTTTTACGAAGATGCTCTCATCCTCTTACTCTGCCATCTTGCCTTTATCTTGCCAGCATAACCTTATTCATTAAAACATAATCATTTGTTTAGACTTGTAGCAAAGAGTTTTGACTCACAACTCATGCTTTTTTTTTAATCTGGGGTTGTTGCTTTCTGCTTCTTTGTAGAGGTTCTATTGTCATTTGCTAATTGGTTTCTTTATCTTTTTTTTTATTTTTTTAGGGTTTTTTTGTTTGCAAGGCAAATGGGGTTAAGTGGCTTGCCCAAGACCACACAGCTAGGTAATTATTAGGTGTCTGAGACCTGATTTGAACCCAGGTACTCCTGACTCCAGGGCCAGTGCTTTATCCACTGCACCACCTAGCCACCCCTAACTGGTTTCTTTAACAATGAAATACTGCTGTCATCTATTGGTGTTGGCTTAGCTGTAATCACATTTTTATATTTTCTTGGTCAAAACATGACTTAGGATAATTAGTACATTTTAAACTCTTCATTTATAAATTTATGACCAAACATAGTAAAGAACACTTCAGATATTTATTTCTCATATTCTCTTTTTGAGTCAAGTATATTTCTACATATCTAATTTATTTTTTTCAATTTTGATATGGACTTGAAAACAGGAGAAAAATGGAGTTGAGGAAAGGGAGCTTAAAGATCACAAGTTTATTTTGGGGTAAATCATTCATCAATCTCCCAGACTCAGGGAGGAAAGAAAAGTTTAGATTTTAATTCATAACTTTCTCAAAGATTTTTCAAGTTACTACAAAAAATTCACAAAGTGCCACAAAATTTTCACAGGTTAGGTTATTGGAGAAGTAGGAAGATAGTGAAATTCTTGAAGGGCAGGCTGAATAGAAGTTGATGTTTAAACAGGTTAAATTGCTTAAAAGAAAAAAGGAAAGAAAAGGAGCTTAAATCAACATAGATCCAGTCAAATGGAACTGGGGCCATATTGGTAGTTACAAGCTGGAAAAGGAGTAGTCAAGTTAAAAAGGAAAAGGGAGAAGAAAAACTTAGATAAGAAAAGAAAGAAAGAGAAGAGAAGAAAAGTTGAAAAGGAGACATTTAGATCAATAAAGATGCAGTTACATGGAGCTGGGCCCATATTTTCCAGCAATATGGTCAAACTATGTGAATTTAGCTTAGAGAGAAAGAGAGTGAGAGGAGAGAGAGAGAGAGCCAGAAAGAAGCAGCTAGATGGGAGGAGGCCAGAGCAAAAAGAGAGAGCTCGCACTAGACAGAAGTCCACTCAAACACCTTTTAGTGAGTGGAACAGAGGTGGTGCTTGAGTAATGATTTGGCACCTGGCTTCAATACCTATGCCAAAGGGGTGGCTACCAAGGAATGATCAAGACAGCACTCATTGAGCACTAGTGACAGCATACCTTCTCCTACCTCAAAGGATATGAACAAAAGTCTTAGGAATAGGAGATCACAAATAGTCAACACAGAATCAAAAATGTACTCCATAGTGCAGAAAACTTTCAAAAGATTACATTAGAACTTGAAACAATATCTCTTCAAGAAAAATTTACTTTATATTTGATCTTCTAATGGTTTTAATAAATATTTCCATAAAGTCTTAAGAATAAGGTATTATAAAATAAAATAGTGCATTTTCACACAAGGGAAGTCTTAGAGGTTTATAGAGAAGAAGTTATAAGAATATGAATGTTTGACAGGACTATCTCTGAGAGCCTAAAACTACTAATAAGTTAATGTAAGTTTTCATAATTGTATTTTAACAGGTTTGCCTGTCTTTGACTTAATCTAAATAGTTCTAGTAATAGTATTGTTTATGAACATCTATTTCAAAGTTTGCTTTCTGAGTGTGTGTGTGTGTGTGTGTGTGTGTGTGTTAAATGAGCATACTAATAAGATGGGAAATAATCTCAAATAGACAATTTGTTTATACAATTCAGTGCCATAGGAATACTGAAAATCTTTATTTACGAGTGAAAACTGTTACCTTTGTCTAGCTGAATTCATATTAGGAAATAACTAATTTTAAGGTACATTTTTTTTTTTAGGTTTTTGCAAGGCAAACAGGATTAAGTGGCTTGCCCAAGGCCACACAGCTAGGTAATTATTAAGTGTCTGAGACCTGATTTGAACCCAGGTACTCCTGACTCCAGGGCAGGTGCTTTATCCACTATGCCACCTAGCTGCCCCTTTTAAGGTACATTTTGATTCTCTAAGTATGGCTTCTAAGTACTTAAGGGTTTTCTTGCATATAAAAAAAAATCTCAGGGGACAGTTAGGTGGCACAGTGAATAGAGCATCAGCTCTGGAGTCAGGATGTCATGAGTTCAAATCCAGCCTCAGTCACTTAATAATTACCTAGCTGTGTGATCTTTGGGCAAGTCACTTAACCCCATTGTCTTAAATTAAAAAAATCTCAGACTGAATTGAAGGTAGACTATCTCAAGGACATTCATACTGTTGAAGAACCATTTTTAAAGCATTTCATTAAAAAGAAAACATGCATAAACATACACACACAGACATGTGTGAATGTGCATGTTTTCCTTACATGCATAACTACCATCAATGATTTTTTTTTACTTTAGCAGTGCATATTTATAAAATTTTTAGAAAGTTCAGCCCTTTTTTCCAAAAAAGTTACCTACTCAAACACTTTAGAAAGTAAATAGATTTCTGTTCTTCATTATTTGTAAGTTATTATTTCTTTTAAAATTACTTCATATGAAAGTGGATGCTTTTTTTAGGCCGTTGATTAATTGATTATGTGTCTGTGTATCTTATCCTTCACACAGTTTTTTTTTTTTGTTTGTTTATAACACCTCCTCTATTCAAATATATATCTGCCAAGGAGGAATTGTGTTATCATTTCTCCAGGTAAACTGGCGTTGCTACTATGTTTTTTTAAAATACTTTATTCCTATGATTAAAAGCAATTGCTTGATTCCAGCACCTTTTCAATCTGTTTCTTTTCAGTCTTTTATAACCTTCTTGCATGAATTGTGTTGTCTTGCATGATTTAATTATTTTCCAAGTTTTTCTAAGATTCATCCAATTGATTTCTTCATTCTCTGTGCTAAAGTTGACTTAACAAATAACTAATATTTTCATGTTACCTAATAAGAATATTAATTTTCTGCTTATTTTTTCTTTTGGATCATTTAACACTTTCAGTCTTCTTCAGTGTTTTTTTTAATTATTTTATATTCTCTTCACAAGTTTTTAAATGTTCTTACAGATTACAGGTCACTTAATCCTCCTTCCAAATCATTCTCTGATAAAAATTTGCTTTTCTTATTCTTAGAAATCTGTCCAGGTTTGTCTCCATTTGCAGTGCTTAAGAGTAATAGATTTGAAGGTTGATTATGTGGAACTGAATTTGATATTTCAACAAGTTTGGCTTTGTATCATTAAATCTGCTCCTATACTCTTGACATCAATTGATTAATTTTCAGTGTATCCTTTTACAACTCAAATCTTATAAATCAAGACTTAGTTTATTATTTTCTTGACTCTCTTTGGTGTTGTTTGTCCTTCATTTTTGAAGAGGATAATGAAAACAGGGATATGATGCAATGAAATGTAAGTAAATTGGATTTAAGTGAGTCACCAGCCACACTTTTTCCTCCTCGTGAGCCATCTGGTTCTGTGGCCATGTATGAATCAGAATGACTTGGAGATGGCCCTCTGGTTGTACTTAAGAGAAGAAAGAGAAAATGCTAAAAAAACAAAACAAAACAAAAAAAAAACAACTTGCTTTTTAGTTTTTGTTTTCTTTCTGGGGAGCCATTTGGAAAAATCATTTCATCTCTCTAGACTTAGCTCCTTTTTAAAAATCAAGTTGTACTATAAGATCTCTAATGATCCCCTTCTTACTCAATGAACTTTTATCATTTTAGTCTCATTAGACTTTTTCCATTTTCTGAACTATCAAAGAATACCAATTCCCCCTAGAGATTCACCATAACTAGCTAGATTACCTAAACCATAGCCTGGTTTAAAGTATTTATTATTGCCCACATAATTCTTTTCCCTTTCTGGGGAATAAAATATCTTCCTCACAGTTTTTCCACATACTTAACCTCTGTTCTTATACTAGGGGGATTTCAGGATGTGTCATAATATTGTGTATCACTTCATGGTTCTTTAGTTTCCTCCTCCTCCTTTTCATCTGAGCCATGTAAAGTGAGGGCCTTAAACTTTTCCTCACCTACAATTATAGAGCTTTCATGATCAAAACTCCTGATATTCCTCTAATTATTCATTCTAGTTTAACTCTGTCTTGTTACTTCATTGAACTATTATTTGGCCACACCTGAGGCATCCAGTACTCTCTCAATCCATTATCCTTATTCTGGTTTCATTTCCCTTCCTAATAATGCTGGGAAAGCAGATTGGTGTTAATTTGTCCAGGGCTTTAAATGTCTAGCAAAATAATTCAAATTTAATGCTATAGTAAATAAGGATTCCCTGGAATGTACTGAGCAAGGGAGTAGCATAGTCAGACCTGCTCTTTAGGGAAATAATTTTGACATGTATTTGGACATGTATTTAGCCTGGAGAAAATAGAGACTTAAAGGAGTGAGCTTTGATACAATTAGAAAGATTTTGTTGTCCTTTAATCTTAAATCCCTCCTAAATTTTTCAGATCTCTGATCATGCTTTGCCAGATCCCAATCCTGTATTACACCCAAGGTCCACCCCCTTAGGTTTACTCACAGGATGTTAATTGGAAATAGAGGAAGTCAGAGTACCACCATACTACTGGGTTCACCAAAAATGAGATTATGTTATTTTAAATGGAATCTCAATTTTGCATGATAATCCTTTTTTATAAATAATTAATCCTCTATCCTACTTTCAACAATGACTATTTCAATACTATTCTTCTCTCTTCAAGCTTCCTATTATTAAGCTTTTACTTTCTATGATAAGGATCTTGCCTCATACTTTACTGAAAAAAAAAAGACTTTTTATTATGACCTCCCACTTCTCTTATCTACATCTTAAATACCCAAGATACTATTTCCCAAGGTTTGCTCAGTCACTTCACACTTTGAAAAACAATTAGCTATTCTTTCCAAGTTAATATCTCTCTTGTAACTCTTTGATCTCCTCACCTTCAGTTTCCTTCTGCAGATTTCACACAGCAACTTGTCCATTAATTCTATCTGTTTATTGTGTATATCCTGCTGCCTACACACTGGCCTAGAGGAGAAAAAGAGAGAGAGGGAGAATCAGAGAAGGGGTGGGAGAAAGAGAAATAAGAAAGAAGAATGGAAGGAAGAAAAGAAGGAAGGAAGAAAGGGAGAAGGAAGGAGGGAGGGAAGGAAGAAAGGGAGGAAAGCTCACAAATTTAAAAAGTATATACATGAATAAAATTAAAATTTTTAAAAATGTTTTTGTCCTTTCCATTCCCATCTCTTTAAGTTACCATATATACCTCTTTTCCACTCATAACCAAATTATGAAATGTGAGAAGAATAGCAAAGGGGAAAGAGTCAGAAGAGGTAGTTTAAATTTCTGACTCTGACATCACCTATGCAAACTTAGACAAGTTATTTAACTTTACTGGTTCTCAGTTTCTTCAGATATTAAATGAGATTTTGTAAGATTGTAGCCAGTGGCTACTTGGGGAATCATTATTCAGACTCTGGAAAGCATGGGTTGAAATAAAACAAAAATTTATTTAAAAGGGTTACTAGACATAGGAAGTGCTGAGGTGGGGGTGGGGGTGGGGGTGGGGGTGGGGGTGGGGGTGGGGGTGGGGGTGGGGAGAGAGACCAGAGAGAGAGAGAGGGAGAGAGAGAGAGAGAGAGAGAGAGAGAGAGAGAGAGAGAGAGAGAACAGCCAAGCAAGCAGTTGGGCCATGGTCAGAGAAGACAGCAGCTTTGAGCCAGAGCCCAATCCAGTTTTTTAAGTTTTACCTCTCATCCAGAGGGCAACAGGTAAACTCCCATTCCCTATACTAGACCTGGAATTACTTAGAGGGTAAAGCCTAAGGAGATTTGGATACAAATCAAGAATGGAGAGGATCTCCACCCAAAGAGCTTTTTCAGATTACAATTGTTTCTGTTACAATCCTAATTCTCTACTTCAAGTCAATTTACATCTCAAGAGTCAATTTACATCTTCACCCAAATTCTTTCTCTTACATTCACAATTCTCTTCATCTTTCCCCTGCATTAAGATGATTTCCAAAGTCACTTTCAGTTCTAAACCTAAGATCCTAGAAAGAGGTGTTTCTAGTGCACTTATTGGCTAAACCTATCTAACTTCTGACATCCTTCATTTATTGAACTATTCTCACTAAGTTTACAAATGATTTCTTAAATCAATCAATCAGGAAGATTAGTTAAACTGTATAATAATATATCAGGAGATTTTTTTCTCTTTACTGGAAAGCAAATCACTAGGTCCTGTGTTATATTTAATTTTGCAGTTGTTCAGGTGGTATACTAAGAGATAAAGTGACTTTTCTATTGCCACACAACTAGTAGGTGACAGAAGCCATACTTGAACCTAGATAATCACACTGATACTTGGTTGACAAACATGTAAATCTTTTCTCTCATTTTTATCCTTTTCATATGATTTATGGGCTTTTCAACTTTCTACCCAGAAGCCATTTTTTTCCCTGAGATTTTATGGTGTAAATTTATTATATTAATATAAACAGTGGCTAGGAGGTTCTTCTCATGCTTTGATCATTTCTTTTCACTGTCCTTTGTCAATTTATCTTCTGTAATCAACATCCTGACTAAAGTTTTATTTTACACAATCCTTTTTCTCTACATTATAATTAGTGACATCATTAACTGCAGCTCCCATTGCATTTTCATCTCTATACAATCAGCTCCTAACAAAGTTCTATCTTTTTTATATTCTTTATCATTATACCTAAAATGAACCCCTTCTTCTTTCACTTTCCTAATTTGCATACAAAATTGAAATTGCATTGAATTGCATTAAAAATGCAATTGCATTGAAAACTTCAAAGGAAAACCTCATTTTCTATGCAAACTAGGAGAGTGAAAAGGTAGCCCTTTAACCTGTCACTTTCAAAAAAGAAATGAGAATATAATTTTTTTTAATTATTTCTATTGTTATTGTGTTTCTTTGGTGTTTTCTTTTATGACTCTAATAAACAATATCAATACTGAAATATTTTACCAAACTGTCAGTCTCTCATTTAGTTATTAGCCTAGGGGTTGTAGCAGATAATTTGCACTTTAAGAATATTAAAAGCAATGCTCCCCTCAGTGGATATTTGCCCTTAATAATTTACCAAGTTTTTCTTTCTAAAGGGAAATTTAAATTATGTAATCTCACATTATAAAGGAATCTCAAAAGTCTTCAGTAAAATCCATGCATGAGTCCTGATTCCCTTTACAAAAATGTTAACAAGAAATTATTCAAATTTATTTTGAAGACCATCAGTAACCAGGAATTAAAATCCTTTCTATGTAGCTCATTCCACTTTTAGACTCATCTAATTTTGAGGAAGCCCTACTCTTCCAGTTTCATACATCTAAAATATGACTGAAATCTTTCCCCATTTCCCTAGTTCTTTCTTTTCCAATTATGCAATTCTAATTGTTCTTCTACTGACTTGAATATCAGAAGTTTAAGACACATGCCATATCTTCCTCAAATTTTCCTTTTTTCAAGTTGAACTTGTCCATTTGTCAGTCTAGGAATAAAAAAAAAGAAAGTCAGATAATAAAGATTTAACAAGCATCTACAACGAGTCACACTCTGCAAAGCATTAGGGATTCAAAGAAAGACAAAAGACAATCCTTCAAATATCCTACAACTAATGATATAGATTGGGTAATATTCCCTAACTACCTCTGCAAACCTCTTCTTAATATACTTTTATTTGTCATTTTCCTTCAGAAAATATATTCAGTTCTGATCACATAATTCAGATGTAGTAGAATCACTTTTTCTTAAATTAGAAATTACTTTTATTAACCTTCATTAAGATTTTAAACAACAGATCACACAATTGACTCTTTTTGAATGTATAGTGCATTAAACCAACAGTGATATGGTAGAAGGAGCAGCTCCTGTGTCTCAAAGGAAGTACTTGATATTGGACAAACAAAAAACAAACAAACTAGTATTCCTTAAAGACAAGTAGTGGTTTTTTCCTTTTTTGTGAAGCTTAATCTGGTGAGACCTATTCACTTTTAGCAAAGGTGTGTCCTTGTGTAGCTGGAAGAGAGGCAGAATAGAAGTCTCTATATTCTACTCCCCTGCCCTTTTATTAAAGGTTACTTTAATTCTTGCCAGGAGGAAAGCAGAACATACAAACTAGAAGTTACTCGACTCTTCTCAGAGAGAGGGGATACTGGACTGGAACTATATCTGTCTTCTACCTTAAATGCTGATAGACTAGAGGATAACATGTCTGTATCCAGTCTAACTGCTGATCACCAATTCGTTATTTAAAACCTTAGGCTTTATATCAAGACTTGACTCTATTCTCAGCAAATGCCAGTTCTGAAAATAACACACATATTACAGTTAGTCAGAAATACTATTTTTCCAAATAGGTATCAAGTCAAAGAAAGTGTACCAATGAGTGTGGACTGTCCATAATGGCATGCCTTCTTTAAGAGGGTACTATGTTCTATGAGCGAGGCAGAATGAAACCAGCTCAAAGGAAATGAGAGACATATAAGTTTAGAGTAACTACCTCAGGTGTTCACATGGACTATTTGAGCCTGACCTCTGGTAGAGCGTTCTGAGCTCATATTGATCTGATTGCTCCCAGTCGCACATACTGTAACCATCTCTAACACAGTGACGTCATTTTGGTCTTCTTCAATAATGAAGGAGAAAAACCAACCAACCAACTATCAATCACTGCATGTACCAAAGAGTTCTCTCCTTGTATGTTAGGAAATTCAGCTCAACCAAGTGAGAAAGTCTTAAATCTCACTGAAAAATAAATGTACTAAAGTCTTTTTGAAGCAGACTAGGGATCAATACAATAGAGTATGCCTGCTCTTCTTGCATCTTTCCAGAGTCTTTTCCTCCAGCAACCTAAAATGGGGTAAACTATGGTCCTCTTCCCTCTAGAAGTAAGAAGCCTGGGAGGGATGACTGCTATACCAAAAAATACTTCAGAGACAGAATAATGTCAAGTATTCTCATTCTTATCAACTTTGCCCTGCCTCTCATAAAGAAGAAAGCATTTTATCTCCACCAACAAGGATATTTTCCATACCAAATGGGACTAAGGTACATTTTTATATTATAAACTCTTCAACTTTCAATTCAGGCCTTATACAATCTTGTTTTTCTCTTTCTTATTATTCCTCTTTACACAATTTTATATCCCTGTCAAATTGTCTTATCCAACTGGCTATTACCTATAATTGACATTCCATCTTATGAATTCCCATTTTTTAATGATCTATTCCCTTTATCCAGAAGGGATATGTATAACTTCATGTATGACTCTTAGAGTCTTTTTCACTTTTCATGAATACGTTCGTGTGCAATTTCCCATGAAAGTCTTTGTTTAGACTGAGATAATAGTGCTCCCTTATCAAATATATACATATACATATACATACATATATATATATATATATATATATATATATATATATAAATATATATATATACACACTTAAATGTTAAATCTACCTATAGCCTCGGCTTTTCTTAATTTTGTTTTATTTTCCCCAGTTACATGTAAAAACTAATTTCACATTCACTTTTAAAACTTTGAGTTCCAAATTTCTTCCCCTTCCTCCCACTCCACACTGAGAAAAGGAAGTTATTTGGTATGTTAGAAATATGCAGTAATGAAAAACAATACTACAATAATCATATTGCAAGAACAAATATAACTTCCCCCAAAAAAGGAGAAGCCTCAAGAAAAGTACAGTTTAAAAAATATATGCACCAATTTGTATTCGGACTCTATTAATTCTATCTTTGGGATGGATAGCATTCTTATCCCTAAGTCCTTTAGTGTTGTTTTTAGGCAAAGTGTTGCTGAGAAAAGGTAGCTCATTCACAGCTGATCATCCTACAACATTGCTGTTACTTTGCATATGGTACATTTTCCATTGCATCTGCTCTTGTAAGTTTTTTATTGAGAGCATCCTGATCATCACTTCCTATAGCCTAATAACATTTTATCATAATCACATGCCACCATTTATTTAGCTTTTCCCCAATCAATGGACATTCCCTCAATGTCCAGTCCCTTGCTACCAGGGAAAAAATTTGCTATAAATATTCTTACATAAATTGGTTCTTTTCTTCCTGTTTTTCATCTCTTTAGGAATTTAAACCTGTTAGTGGCATTGTTAGGTCAAAGGATAGGCAAGGTTTTAAAGCCCTTTGGACAATTGTTCTACTGAATTGTTGAATCCTTTCACAACTCCTACAATAGTATCAGTATTTCATTTTTTCTTACTTTTCTTTCAACATTTGTCATTCTTTCTTTCAATCCTATTACTCAATCCAGTCGATATAAAGTAATACCTCAGAATTATTCCAACCCACATTTTTCTCATCTAGAGTGAGTTAGAATAATTTAAAAATTATTTAAATAGATAGCATTGCTAACTGTTATAGGAGCCCCTCAGGTCCCTTGCCCCTAAACTTTGACTTCCCAGCTCAGCAACAAAGAGTTTGTAATTTTCCATTTTAGCTCCTTGCAGTATTCTAACATCCTATTTACTAAACCCCCTTCTGCACCAGTTCCAACACCTGTAACTACAAAGAATGTGCTGCCATATGAGTTCTCTGCTTAGCTCTATCTCCTATATGTGTGTGCTTTCCCCTTTCTCGCCTAAGGTGAGAAACCCCTCAATTGGGCAAGGATACCAATTGCTCAGGTAGAAATTCCTCCGGTGAAATAGTGACCACGTGTGATATTAGATTTTGATAAGGTATAAACAAGGATGTAGTTTTTCAGCATATAAACTTGCTTGTACCTGTATCAATTTGCTATTGTTTTGGATGCTTCAAGACAATTAGCTCTCCATTTGAGTAATTAAAGGCTCCTGAATTCTGATTGACTTGCTTAAATTCTTGCAGCCCTAATATAACCTTATCTGAAAATTATTCATCCCTTTTGGTAATTTATCAGGGGGGTGGGGGGATGGCTTGTATTTTGTTTGTAAATGTGACTCAGTTCTCTATATTTGAGAAATAAGGTAATTATCAGAAAAATTTGTTTCAATATTTTTCCCAGTGTCTATTGCCAGCTGTAATTTTCCTCCATCTGATTCCCCCCCACACCATTTATTCTCTTTCCTTTCACTCTGTTCCTTCTCAAAAGTGTTTTGCATCTATCTACCCCCTTCCGCAATATTCCTTCCCTTCTATCACCTTGCCCCTTACCCCTTTACTCTCATTCTTTTCCCCCTCCTACTTTCCTCTGATGTAAGATAGATTTCTATTGACAATTGAGTATGTATGTTATTCCCCCTTTGAGCCAATTTTGATGAGAGTAAGGTTCACTTGGTCCTTCTCATCTTTTCCATCTTCCACTCCACTGCAAAAGTTTTTCCTTGACTCTCTTAAATGAAGCAACTTACCCCATTCTACCTTTCCCTTTACTTTTCTCTCAGTACATTCCTCTCACATATTAAGTCCATCTTTTTTTTGGGGGGGGGGCATTGGAGGCAATTTAAATATTATTGAACTACTTGAAAGCCATGATCAAAAAAAGAGTTTAGATCATCTATCAAGAAATTATCAAGGAAAATTGCCCTGAAAGCAGTAAGTATAATAGAAATTCAAAAAAAATAATTCCACTGATTACATCCTGGAAGAGATAATGAAATGAACTCTATCAGGAATGTTATAGCAAAATTTTGAAGCTCCGTGGTTAAGGAGGAAATATTGCAGCCAGAAAGATTTAATTCAAATAACATGGAGTCACAGTCAGGATTATACAAAGTTTAGCAGATTCTAGCAATTATCTCATTTCTTTGCCAAATTATCCTTTACCTCCCTTACTTGATTTTCAAAATCCTTTTAGAGCTCTTCCATGGCCTGAGAATTATTCATATTTTTCTTGGCAGCTCTGAATATAGAAACTTTGACTTTGCTATTTTCTTCTGAGTTCATATTTTGATTTTCCTCATGACTATAATAACTTAGAACTCTTTGCTTCTGTTGTTTCTCATTTCCCCCATCTATGACTTGATTTTAACTCTTTGTTAAGATGGGACACTACTTCCAGGGTGGCATGAACATTGTCCCAAGATTTTTCTGTTGCTTTCAGAGGCACATCTAGGAATCTTCAAGTTTTCAATTCTCCAAAGTCTTATGATCTGACTAGAGGTTTGTACCACTCTCCTGGCTTGAGCATGGTCTGTGGATAAACACAAGCACTCCTTTCTGTCTTGGAATTGTGAAAAGGTTCCCTATTCCATTGGGGTGGACTTCTACTCTTCTTCCTAGAACTGGGACACCAGACTAGGATCCAGATCTGAGATGGAAAAAGAAACAGTGTCCTGGAAAGGAGATTTCCCCCTTTCCCCCAATCTCCTTCTAACCCCCTTACCATCAGAGGATTGAGAGCTCCAAAAGCAACTGCCTATGCTAATTCAGTATCTCTTGAGGCCAGCTGCTGGACTGCTAGGGCCAGGTCTGTGCTGAGGCCTGGGCTGAACTGTCTTCCAGTATCATTCTGGTGTAGCAGAATTTCCCTGTTACTCTTCAATGTTGTCCTTGGCAATCTCTGGGTTGAGAAGTCTAGAAACCACCACCACTAACTGACCTAGTTGCTCTGTGGTGTGTTCATGGCTAGCTGGGTTAGGTTCACTCTGGCTTGTTCTGTGTTGCTCTTCACTCTCACATCAGTGTAACAGTTCCACCTCATCTTCCATACAACAGATCCTTCCTCTTCATCTTCCATGTAGCCTTGATCCAGAAAATTGTTCCATTCAATCTTTTTGTGAGTTCTGTCACTCTAGAATTTGGTTGGAGTAATTTTTTAAACTTATTTGGAGTGCTTTGGAGGAGAGCTCAGGTGAGTACCTGTCTTTACTCTGCCAACTTAGTTCCAAGACTTTACTGATAATTTTTCATGCAACCAATAAAAAGGAATATATAATATTATAATATTATATAATATCTGAAATCAATAAATGGCATGACCTTAAAAAGGATATAAATAAAATCAAGGATGTAGAGCACTTTTAAATTCAATTTGAGAAATTTGGACTTTATTCAGCAGTGAGAAACTATGCAAACTTTGCAATATGGGAAGTTATAACATCATACGGATGTTAGAAATATTAATGTAGTATTGATATGTCTGATATATTGGAGAAAGGAAGACTGCAGTCATGGAGATTGATTATGACAATTCATTGGTTCAAGTGGAAAGTATGAGGGTTTGAATTGAGTGAAGTAGAAACATGTTGGGGGCGGGGGGAAGAGGCTTGGTGGTCACTTAGAGGGGGAAACATAATCCCCTTATAAAGGAATGTTACAGAACTCGGCCCCTCATTGTTTAAGAGTTCATGGGAGGGAGGACAGGGGGGATAAAAGTGTCTGCTGAGAGGTGGGGAGGGAGCGGGAATGTGATCACAGAAGAATAAAGACTCATGACCCACCTCAGGCGCTCTGTCTGGTTCTTCCCCCATCAAAGAGTGGGGGCCGGAGGTACCCCGAAGACTCACCACGCGTTGGACTGGTGAGTAAGAGGACGGACTAGCATTAAGAAGCCGGCGTTGTAAATAAAAACCCGGCAAGTGGTGCCGAAACCCGGGACCTGATTTTGCTAGGGAACGTCTGAATCCGCTGGTCGGATTCTCCAGACAGCCTCGGTCGTTTCTGACCGGGAGGAAGGAGAGGGCGTTTACTCTCAGATATTGCCTGAGGGACATATCCCTATTGTGTTGACTATGCTTTCTTTCTCTCCCCTTTCTCATTCTGCTCTAATCACGCTCCTTGCCATGCTGGCCTGTCTGATTGTGCCCTGCTTCCTCCTTCTCTTTTGCCGAACGGGAACTTTCCAGTTCTGCCACCTGTTAGGATTGCAGCCTCGGCTAGTAGACAGCATGGGGGGCCGGAATAGTATTCCCGCCTTTGAGCCGGAGGAAAAAGAGGCCGTTGCAGGGCAGCTTTATAAACTCTGCGCTAAGCATGGCCGTAAATTACCTATCAAGACGTGCCGTGCTTTTGTTGAGAATATCTGGAACATCTGCCCTTGGGTGCAACATAGTGGGATCCAACCAGATAAATGGAAGGTGGTAGGGCAGCAGATGGCCTCCTATGATGACACCTGCCCGGGAAAACTGACCCCCAAGGATTTTACAGTGTATAAGATAGTGGATGCAGCCCTGCATCCCCAGAAGGTGACTTTGGCACGAACAATCAGCACTCAGGTGGGTAGCTCGTTGGCGGGATCGGATTCAGAGAGCTCAGAGGAAGAGGGAAGGCCACCCCCTCCCCTGTATCCGTGGGAGGAACTTAGAAGAAACAATGGGGGAACAAGGGGCCCCCAGGGAGAAGATTCAGGGCCGGAAGTTTTCGAGCGCGGGAAGGGAGGGGTGCAAACAGTCCTCAGGGGTGGCAGGAAGAGGAGCGTGGGTGGGTGGGACCGGGAGGCTGCTGACGAGGAGGGAGAAGTCCGCGCTGATTGGACAGCTGCCGCGCCCCAGGCTTGGCGGCCCAGCCAGGAAACAGAGGCAAAAAATCCCCCATGTTCCTTGTCCGCCCTTCAGAGATCCCCTCAAGGGCTCCGCCCATCCGGCCTACTTGCCACCAGCGCCTCCATAGCAATAGAGAAAGGGGAGGAGGTGGACTGGGATGACTGGGGCCTCTACCCGGTATTTACGGACCCCCTTACCGGAGCCCGAGACTACCGCCCTGTCCCTTTTAAGATGCTTAAGGAACTTAAGGAGGCCGTGACTAAATACGGCCCAAACTCCCCTTATGTAAAAAGACTGATGCAAAACCTCTTTGCTACGCACCCTTGGACCCCTGCTGACTTTGACGAAATTGCAGCCGCGTGCCTAGATGCCTCCTTATATTTAGCTTTTAAGGCTCAGGCCCGCAGAGAGGCCTCTAAGCTGGCAAAATCCCGGGGTTATACTCCCCTGGATTTAGCCATTGACCTCCTGTGTGGAACTGGAGCCTATACTGACCCTGCTGTTCAGGCCCAGTATGGCCAGTTTGAGCTAGAGACTGTTAAAGAAACACATGTTGCAGCTTGGGATAAGATTGGAGCCATGAAAGGGGGGAGAGCCACACAGAAGTTGGTTGGGCTGAAGCAGAGAGCAGATCAGACACCCCTCTCATTTGTGAACGAGGTTAAAGAGACAGTGACTCGTATAATGGGAGACACCCCGGGATCCGACCTACTTATGAGACAATTGATTAAAGAGGGTCTTCGCCCCAAAGGGATCGCAGCCATTAGCAGCCTTCCCCCCGACGCTTCATTAGAAGGAATTGTTGACAAATTGCTGGACATGCCCAGCGAGGATTCAATTCAGGCCTTAGTGACTGCCATGGAGAACCGGGAGGATAGCCTCCTGACCGCCCTTCATGGTATGCAGGTGAGACCCACCTGTTTTGGGTGCGGAAAGCCAGGGCACCTCAAAGCACAGTGCAGGCAGCTGCCCCCCTCCACTTCAGTTCCGACCTGTTATTCCTGTGGAAAGCCAGGTCACATAGCCAGGTTCTGCCGATCCAAAGGGAAGTCGGGAAAAGGGAAAGGGAGGGGCCCGGCCGCGGGGCCCCCCCCGTGCTCGAAGACAGCGGCCCCATTACTGTGACTATCCCCGTGAGGGTTGACTATAGAGAAGGGACACAGCAGAGAGAGATCGGGCCTTGGGAAACCTCGATGATTCCCATTGAGCTAAATATTTTCCCAGCGCTCATCACAGGGGCTGAGAGATGTGTGGACTTAGTCACCCATACCCAGGTCATTTTTGGTCCCGGAAGTCCCACATCCGTAAGGGTCACAAACCCCCACCCCTTTCCCACCTTGGTAAAACAGGGCCAAGAGGTAGGAAAGGCGCTGCCCTTGCGGGCCCCTCCCGCTCATGTGAACTGGGTCCACCCGGTCAGCTCTGGGCGACCACTGTTAACCGTCACGGTGGAAAATCAGAAGCTCGAAGGGATAATTGACACTGGAGCCGATTGCTCTGTCATAAATAGGGGACAGTGGAGGCGCGAGTGGCCACTCCTACAGAGCCCTCAAGCAGTGACGGGGGTGGGGGGCAATAGATCTGCCATGAAAGCAGCACACGCCTTACGGTGGTCAGCTTTGGAAGAATCTGGACTCTTCACCCCACTGTGCCTACCCGACCTCCCTTATGCATTATGGGGTAGAGATATCTTGAGCCAGCTTAACCTGACACTTGCCACCCCTGATAGCCTACGGGGAAATTAATTGGGGCCACTCTAGAGATGAGCTTTTCCCCCAGAATAACATGGATTAATAAGAAACCTATTTGGGTTGAGCAGTGGCCCCTGACAAAAGAAAAGCTCATCGCCCTCACAGACATAGTAATGACCCTCCTGCACGAGAACAAAGTGGAACCGTCCCTTAGCCCGTATAACTCCCCCGTCTTTGTCATAAAAAAGAAAGGGGGGAGTTGGAGAATGTTGATTGATCTTCGGGCAGTAAATGCCAACATGGTACCCATGGGGACCCTCCAACCTGGTCTCCCTATGCCCACTGCAGTCCCGCAAGGGTGGACTATTATAGTGATTGATGTTAAAGACTGCTTCTATAGCATTCCCCTCCACCCGGAGGACAAAGAAAAATTTGCCTTTTCCCTCCCCGCGATCAATTTCCAAGCCCCCAGTAAACGTTATCAGTTCACCGTCCTACCTCAGGGAATGGCCAATAGCCCCACCCTGTGCCAGCTTTACATGGATACTCTGCTACATCCTATCAGAAAAGAATTCCCGAATTGCATGCTCATACATTACATGGATGATATCTTGATTGCAGCACCTTCTGTGACGGGGGCTCGGGCTTGCTTGCAACGCACCACCCATGTCCTCCGCAAGAAGGGGCTTCACATAGCCCCGGAAAAGGTACAGATGGATTTCCCCTATGATTACTTGGGGCATAGGATTTTTCCGGGAAAGATTAGTAGGGCACTTCCTCCAATCAACGTCGAGGGATACACTACTCTTAATGATTTTCAGAGGCTTGTTGGCGCCATACAGTGGCTGCGTCCCGCTATGCCCCTCCCATCCTCCTTAATGCAACCTCTATATGATGTCCTTAAAGGCGACTCCCATCTGTCATCCCCTAGAAGTTGGACCCCCCAGGCAAGACAGGCGCTCTCGGAAATTTTCCGCAGAACCTCTTCCTTCTTGGTTCAATACGACCCGGAGTCGCCTGTCCTCTTCCACACACTGGGGGACAGTTCCCTGGGCTGGGGATGTTTATTCCAGAGACATGGATGCCTTGAATGGCTATACCCCCGGACCACTAAGAGCATCATCCGGGACCGGTGGGAGGCCCTGGCCTTATTTTGCCTTCAGGCCTCAGAGCGATGCCAGCGTCTCTTTGGCCTCTTGCCTGTCCTCAACTTTACCCTCCCAGAGGAGGTGACCCACTCGCTAGTTGATAGATCTATCGCTTGGGCCACTGTCCTGACTACCCTCTCTCAGACCAGACTCACGCCACCTCCCGTGGTTAGAGTGTTCGCTGAACTGCACCTTTCCCGCCCGCGCCCTCTAGTGTCCCCAGAACCAGTGACCGGCCCTAATGTCTTCACTGACGCTACCAGGTTGGGCCGTGCTGTGGTCCATGACCCTGCTAGACCCGCCACCTGGATTTTTGATACCCCCTTTGACTCCACTCAGAAGAATGAGCTATATGCTATACTTCAGGCTTTCCGTCTCTACAGAGACATCCCTTTTAATCTTATTACTGACAGTATGTATTGTGCCATGCTAATCCCTCGTTTAGAAGATGCCTTCATTTCCTCGACTTCTTCCATTAGCCCACTCCTTACACAGCTGCAATCCTCCCTCCGTGATAGAAACCACCCCCTGTTTGTTCTTCAAGTGCGCTCTCACGTTTCTTCCACCGGCCCCATATTCCAGGGCAATGCGGAGGCAGATAGGGCTCTCTTGTTAAACCTGTCCACACCTGCCCAGCTGGCACATGGTAAGTATCACTTATCATCCAGGTCGCTCCGGCGCCTATACAGCATTCCCCGGAAGGAGGCTCGCCAAATTGTGCGCTCCTGCACTTCTTGTGCTCCCTTTAGACAAGCCCTCCCCGCAGAGGGGTCTAACCCACGTGGGGACGGCCCCAATGCTCTTTGGCAGATGGACATTACTCACCTGGGTCGTAAGTACATCCATGTCTCGGTGGACACCTTCTCCTCCTTCACCTTCGCCTCTCTACAGCCAGGAGAAGCGGTTAAACACGTTCTCTCACATCTATATGCCCAGATGGCTGTCTTAGGGGTCCCCTCGGCTATCAAAACCGATAATGGGCCTGCCTACACCTCGAGAGCCTTTGCTTCCTTTTGCAAAGAATTTTCCATTTCCCATTCCACCGGGATCCCTTACAATCCCACTGGCCAAGCTTTGGTAGAAAGAGCAAATCGCACACTCAAAACTACGCTCTTTAAACAGAAAGGGGGAGTTGGCAGGTCACTGACCCATTCAGACCTGTCTCAGGTACTATTTACCATGAATTTCCTACAAGTCAGGGATGACGGCACTACAGCCGCCCAGAGATTTTTCTCCCCAAAAGGACATGCTAAGAAAGAATCAACACTCCTGCCCTCTCCCACCAAGGCCCTACCAGGCTCTAAAGTCATGTGGAGAGATGAAGAGGGAGGTTGGCATGGCCCTGTAACGGTAAAGAACAGAAGACAGGGCCACCTGTCATTTCATCCCGAGGATAAGATAGAAGAGCCAGAAAGATGGCTCCCTGTTTACAAGATAAGAGACCTTGATTAATGCCCAACCCTACGGGGTGAGAGGAATTTCTTCCTTTTTCAGGCCTTCTGATCATCGTAGGGATCCTTGGAGGTGCTCCATCTGAAGGAAATCCGACATGGGGAATACTCCGAGTTATTCCCTCTCCCCTTCCGGTAGCACGGAACTCCCCGATCTACCCTCGCCTGCTAGTGACCAATACATCGATGGGGCTCCCTTCTGCATATATGGACCCCGCTGAAGCACCGGCCCAGAACTCCTTCTGCTGGGACCTGAACAACTCCCTATGTTTCGACATCGGGGAAGAAAAGCGGTCCTGGAACTTCAACTCCACAGGGCAGAACGATTTTAACTATAGCACTGCCCCAACTGACCCCTGCGTCGGCCTTTTCCCGCAGACGACTGTCAGCCCAGCAGGGACAAAAAAGGGGACCCAGCTCCGAGGCCTTCTGGGTTGGCGACCCCTGGTGAATCAAACTCAACGGGACTTCACGATTCCTCGGTGGGGCCCCTCATGTGTGGCCACAGGGGAAGACATCGAGGATCCCATACCATGGAGGGATTGCCAGATGGCGGGAGGGTACCCCCTTGAGGGTGAACAAGGACGCTGATTCTGGGAATCACCCTACTTGTTGTCTGTTTCTGCCGCCTAGCTAACAGAGGGGCTATATGCTTCTTACTCAGAAAGCCTTCATGGCCATGGAGACGGGGGAGGATCCCCAAGTCTGGCTAGCCGCCATGCATGACATGTGACACCTAGGGGTAAGACGAGGTAAACCCCAAGACGGGCAACTTCTCCTCACCCAGCCACCTAAGACAGGCCCTGAGGGTGTCGGGCGCCTAGGACGGGCAAGGTCCTGGGTTGAAGGAGATGACCTAAGACAGGGTTCCTCGCCCCTGGCTATCAGAGGCCAGTAGAAATGACACCGCTTAAGGCTAACCTCAGCACCGCTTAAGGTCACACCAAGTGATAACCTTGTAAAACAGAAAGGGGGAGATGTTGGGGGCGGGGGGAAGAGGCTTGGTGGTCACTTAGAGGGGGAAACATAATCCCCTTATAAAGGAATGTTACAGAACTCGGCCCCTCATTGTTTAAGAGTTCATGGGAGGGAGGACAGGGGGGATAAAAGTGTCTGCTGAGAGGTGGGGGGGGAGCGGGATGTGATCACAGAAGAATAAAGACTCATGACCCACCTCAGGCGCTCTGTCTGGTTCTTCCCCCATCAAAGAGTGGGGGCCGGAGGTACCCCGAAGACTCACCACGCGTTGGACTGGTGAGTAAGAGGACGGACTAGCATTAAGAAGCCGGCGTTGTAAATAAAAACCCGGTAGAAACAGTGAAACAAAAAACAAGAGAATAAATGTAAGAAATGTTTTGAAGGTTGATTCAATAGTATTTTGTGACTAAATAGATGTAGGTGGGTTGAGGAATCAATGATGACTCAGTGATTTAGGAACTGGTGATTCAGAGAATGAATGTAGCTTTAATAGAAATAAGAAGATGAGGAAGAAAAACACTTTAAGAAAATAATGAGATTATTTTAAAGTTCATAGTTGAATATTTCTTATGATGTTTGTGTGTAATCTTTATTGATTAAAAGAATGCTGGACTTGTGTCAAAAAGATTTGCATTTGTATCTAAGATCAAAAACTTACTAGTACTATAAACCTGAGGAAGTCTCACTGACTGAATTTTCTCATCAATAAAACTGTCTACTTTACAGTCATGTTGTAATGATTAAGTGATATAATATAGAAAACTTTGTAAAAATGAAAACTTTATTGAAAAAGAGCAATTATTATCAGTAATAAAATTATTAGTTAATTTATCCAATCTTTATCAAATTGAAGATTTCTTTTGTTTACTGAAATGTTCAGATATAAATTTTTAACATTTAGAGGTCAAAAAGTATACTCATTTATTCATAACAACATATGCTTATAGTCAAAATGAATTAATTTTCTAAGTACACATGGTGAATTATTGTCATTCCCATTCCAGAATGTTTTATGGGGTTAATTACTTTGGGGCAGGCTTTTTTAATTGCATGTGTTCAGATTTTTTTCCATGTTAACAGATATAGTAAAGCATGGATTGTGTGCATAATATTGTGATAAAAACTGAATTAGATAGAGTTTTTCAATGAATCATTGTCCTCTCTTTCATGGAGCATATAATCTTCTGGTGAGGTATGAAATGTCAAATAATTATTATAAAACAAAACATTCATAGGAGAAACTCAACCAAAATATTCTGATATCTGAGGAGGGATATGTTAATACTGACTTGAGTGGATCACTGAAGTTTCCTGGCAACTAGATTTAGATACTAACCTAAAACCTTCTTCCTCCCTTATCCATCTTCGATACACTCAAAAAATTGATATTCTGAAAGCAGATCTCACAATGTAATTCTCATCTTAAATTTTACATATAAATGTAAATATATATATTCAAATATATGCGTATGCATATATATAGATACATATATAGAGATGCAAATGTACAATTAGTTATGCATAAATTTATATATATGCAAATTACACAGATTAATACATATAGATTGATAGGTAGATATATCTGTCTATCCATTTGTCTACATATAAATATATGTACATATTTTAAATAATTTCATATCAATCCTCTATACAATTTATGATATACTCAAAGCAAGGTCCTTGTCTTAATCTCCAGTTTCCCCTACCTTTGAATATACTCCACCCTAACTAGGAATTCTTCAGAATTAAGCTCAAATGCTACTTCTTGCATGTTCTTTCCTAATACTGACATTTTACTGTTTTCTGCCCCATCATACCCCCCCCAAATTTAAATATAAGTGGACATATATATATTTTCATTTTCTTTGACTTTGTACATGTATAATACACCTAATATGTACATATGTTATAAAAATAAAAATGGATTAATAATGTTTACTTTGTGTGTAAATGTCCCTTGTGAGCAGGGACTATTTATTATTTGATTGTATTTTGCTAGCCTAGGAAATCAGTGTGCTACAGTGGTTGGAGAGCAGGCAAAACTTGGGTCCAAAACACACTTCTGATGCATTCTGCATGTAGGACTCTGGGAGAATTATTTGCCTTATCAAAATCTCAATCAACTCTCTTAAGATTTAAAGTTGAAGAGAAAGTGCCAATATGCAGAAGTTTCTCACTAGGAACTCTTTCCAATTACGAAATCACAGGTTCAGCTAAAAAAAAAAAATCTTCCCTATCACATGACCTGGAATATAAGAAATAAATTTTAAATTCTTGCTAGAATTAATTGGATTTCATAATATGATTTTCTATCTATTTAGGATTATAAATTTTTTAGTTCATTATTTTTAAATAATTAGAAATAATAGCTTTATTTTGTTGGCTTCCATTTTCTTTTAGCAAATTGCCTCAGTACAATATATTTATTCCTAGTATTAATGCAACAGATTAGTAAAACTGTATGTGTAATATAATTTCTAAATGTGCAGAAAATTGTTGAATAAAAACTATGTAATCGAAATGTCATTATTTGTTTATTGTTATTTTCTAATGTTAATTTATTCAAATTTATATTGCCACATAATTTCAATGACAGACTCTTATTAATAAGAATTATGTTAATAATATTGATCAGTGAGATGTCAGGTTTGCAAATCTCTTTTATAGTTATATTTAAATTAGTGCTTTATGATGCCACATGTCATCTACAAAGGAATACTTGATTCCTAGAATCACCCTAGCAACTACTACTGTTTTAGACCTTATTTTACTGTTAAGGTATAGAATCTTGATTGAAGATTCCATATTCTCTTCAGAAATTCAATTATAGATAAATGACAGTGTCAGTACTAGAACTGGAATATGATGCTCATTGACATTTTCTTTAATCCATTAAAATGGATAATCAAATGTTTACAAAAAGCTGACTTCATGAGATTATTACAACTTCCTGAATACTTTTCTGAATCATTGCAGAAACCAAGTGATAATTCCTTTGCAAAATTCAAAGGTGTTCCAAACTGGGATTCATACAGTCTTACAATTTTATTGAATAATTCTTTGTCTACAAATTCTGAATCTCCATACAGAGTATTTATACAGTATATACTGTATTTAATAATTAGAAGTACTAACATATTACATTGTCAGACAAACTTCCTTCCATAGCCAGTTATCGCATAACAAAATGAATGGTAAAAATCTTTATGTCTTTTGTTCTTCTATGGTTAATTATATTTTGACTGATTCTTTGATAATAGAAAATCATTTAAAATCAAAGGAAGAAAATAAAATGAGTTACTAGAAACCAGGTTTAAAAGTCATTAAAATGGCAGAGACTAGAGAAAAATTGACCTACAAAGTAGTGCATAGGGTAATGATAAGAGCATGATGACAAGATAAGGATATTTGTAATACAAGAAAAATAATAATTACAAAAGTTTTTCTGAATCTAGTTATTAAGTCAAGGAAGAAAATATCTTCTTGGAGCTGTTATTAATAATCTTAATTAAAGAATCAATCAACTAAATAATAGCCTGATGGGTCCATCTATCTCAAAACTTCCATTTAAGCAAAATGCAAGAAAGTAAATAAATAGAAGAAGTATTTGAGCATAAAATGCATCTAGAGGAATCAACACATTTTTTGACTCTAGGAGGCAAGGGGTGTTCAAGTGATGAAAGAATAGGTACTTGAAGAAGACAAATTAAATTAATACGTCAATAAAGTGTTTGGCTTTTCTTAATTCTCCATAAGATAGAAAAGATGATGCCATAATATGAATGTGAATTGGATTTGAGTGAGGGGAGGGAATAGTACAGTACTAAATCAACAGTTTCACTTTTTTCTCCAGAGCCATCTGGGTTCAATGGCCAGATAGGAATGAAGACAACTGTAGTTGACCCTGGATGTAAGTCAGTCAGACTTAATCGACTTGCTCAAGATTTCACAGTTAATAAGGTTCAGAGGCCCAATTTGAACTCAGATCTTTCTGACTTTAGGGCTGATAGTCTATCCACTGTATCACCTAGCTGCTCTTACAATGATTCATTATGCATATACTGAATGCTAGATTTTTTGCTATATATTAGAATTTTTTTTAAAAAGTCAGTCATTCATTAAACATTTATTAAAGCCCTTCAATGTTCCAAACACTGAAATAAGTGCTGAGGATACAAATATGAAAAAGAAAGAAGATTCTTTCTCTCAAAAAGCTCTCAATCTATTAGAGAAAGATAAAACCTTAAAAGGAAACTGAAAGAATGGTGAATAGGTTAGGAGAAGAAGGTAGATGGTTCTAGGACAAGATGGAAAAGACAAGAGATATAGTTGAGTAGGAAATAAAGCAATGTCTGGCCTTAGAATATTCCTTAAATGAAATTTGGGGGGGTTCTTTATTTTGCCCTCCAGGCAAAGGAATTGATGAAATATGAATATCAAAGCTGGTGGGATCCCTAAGGAGGATAAGGTCTCTAATATCAAATTTCCTGGAGGTATGAGGAGAAGTCCACATGGATAGATACAGGTGAAAAAATGAAAAGCTCCTGTTGTCAAAAAAAATCACAATTTAAAGGAAGGTAGCATGCAAATTGTAATTTGTGCACCTACAAAATAAATGCAATGTAAGATAAAGTAATCATAGAGGGAAGGAGGGAAGAATCTATGTGTGTGAAGGGATAAAAGGATTAGGAAATTATTCTATGAAAGATAAAAAGAAGCAAGGGTATTTAAGGTTCAGGTTTGAAGAGAGGTCATATTCCTGGAATGAGCAACAGCTAGGACAGAAGCATGCAAAAACAAAATGGAGAGTTATATTAGAAGATCAACAAAAAGGAAAGAGTAGCAGGACTCTATAGTAGATTTTATATTTCATCCTGGTCTTAATAAGAATACAAAGTAATTTATTGAGAAGAGAAATGTTATGATCAGATTTGTATTTTAGAAAACTCACTTTGGCTTCTAAATGAAGAATAGAGTGGAAAGGTACTTAAGGGAGGAAGATTAAAAGATTATTAAAATAATCCAGGCAAGAATTAATTAAAATCTAAATGAGTGGTACTGGGGAAGCAAGAGATCAAGGAAAGAAATATTACAATAATTTAAGCAAATGTTACTGAGGACCTGTGTGAGTAGGAAAAAAGATTTGTAAAAGTGAAATGATAAAATTTGACCCAAAATTGAATATATGGGCTCAATGTAAGGAGTGGATCTAGGAAGAAACTAATGCTGCAGCACCTGAAGACTGGAATCATGGTGATATTCTGGATGGTAATATTAGGAAAGTAAGAAGATGATAACTTGAGGAAACATGCAATAAGTTACATTTTGGACCGAGAAGTTTAATATTCTTAAGCAACAACAATTAGCAGTCTAGAAGAAAAGTAGTAATATCAGGTTGCAAGTCAACAAGTATTTCTTAGTTATTTGGTGTGGGTCAAGGAACTGTGCTAACTAATCACTGTGTATCTCAAAAGAGAGAGATCAGACATGTGTATCTGAATAGTTATGGCAGTTTTAATCAATGAAGCTAATGCAGTCAAGGGAAATTATATAGAGGGAATGAAAAATGGACCCACAAAGCAGTGGATATGACAATAAAGGAGACTGAAGAAAAGCAGGAAGAAAGAGATGGATTCTAGAGTAAGCAATATCATACACACATACACATAATATTCCCAAAATAGACAGAAGAGCTATCTGGAATAAGAGGATCAATAGCATCTAAACTTGCAGTGAATGCAAGAATGATGAATTCAATGAAAAGTCACCTTTAGAATTTATCTAATCATAAAATGAAGACATCCCTCTTCTCCCAGAGGTGATAGACAACAAGTTCAAAATGACCACAGATGTGTGGTCAATTTTTTGCCTTACTATGTGTGTTCATAGTGAGGGTTTTGCTCAATTCTTCAATCACTTGGTTCTTACACCATCACTTTTGTAATGGCTACATTTTACCATTTAACCACTCATTTGAGCCTATTCAATTCTACACCACCTTCTTTTCTCCATTCCATTGTCCTTTTATCCTATCACTGATATTTGTCTACCAAACTGAATTAAAAATAAAAAAAAATGCAGCCATGTTGATCTGGTTCATGTAAATTTTTGTTACATAAGCTCAGCAAGACAATCTTTTCACATTTATCTAATCAATTCACTATCCCACTCATCCTGGAGGTTTTCCCAAAAGTTTTACTCCATCTTTAAACCTTTCTTGGCTCCCACTTATCCCTAATCCATTTAGTTGAGAATCATGTCCCATATTTCACTGAAAATAATGAAGTTAATTTCCAGGAACTACTTACTATTCTTTCCCCCCTTATCTTATATCATATACATACCAATAGTCACTATTTCCTCATTCATCCTGTCTATATAAAAGATGGTCTGATCAGTCATATATATATATATATATATATATATATATATATATATATATGATTTTGATTCTACCTTCAAATCATCTCACATATGTGCTCCCTTTTTTTTCCTCTTTCACTATTACTTTCATCACCCTGGTGAAGGAATTGATCATCTCATATTTAGACTATTGAAATCATTTTCTATCTTATCACCTTCCTTTAATGATTGTGTTTTCTTGTTAACAACTTCCCAACCTACATATGACCACACACACACACACACACACAAACAAATAAGAATCCCTAGACTTTCACCTAAAGTACAACATAGAGAGAAAGACTTTAAAAATGCATTAATGGTACCTAGGAACAAAAAAAGTAAATTAATTCATATCACACTTGAGCCCTTCTCACAAAGTCATTTCCTACCTGACATTGATTCAGAAAAAAAACTGCACAACAAAAAAATGAATCTGATAGAGGTTTGCCCAAGGAGTCTGTGACTAGTCTACACAATAACCCCATTTGATATACTGTATCCTCTGTAATTTCCTCTTTTGTGAGAAAGAAAACATGACTCTTTCTTGTTCTTTAAGTCTTAGAAACTTATAAATGTGTGACTCAAACATAGCTTTTCCCAACCACTTAGTATTTAATGACTTTTAAAAAAGTCAACATATTGCCTTGCAGTTACAGGGTAAGAATTTTCTCGCTATATCTTTATGGAAAACTGAGTGCATACTTTCAGCTTCAGGTAGTTTTAAAGCATAATTAATGAGCTAATTAATACAATGTAGATATTGCATACATATATGCATACTTATATGCATATACATAGACATATATGAATATATACTGATATAGATAGATATGTGAATATATGAGCATGGATGTGTATATATATAATGTATTATAATATAAATACATATGTATCATTATATATTTGATTATGTCTCTGTGTGTATATATGAATATATGTACACAGATAGATATAGGCAATATCCAAATTGGATATAAGTACATACTTACACACATATACCTATCATTAAAGGCTAGAAAGAGAATGTTATTTCCCTGATCCTCTATCTTTTTTGGCTTTTCCTATGAAATATTTCTTCTGGGGAAATATCTGAAATTATTACAAAAGTTTTTCACTTTTATAATCATACAGGATTTCTGTGTGTGGTGGTACAAACTTGTAATGAGTCTGAGTCTGTGGCTAGAATTTAAGAGATCTGAAATATAATAGGGCTAAAGATAATCCTGTGTCTGTACTAGGCTTAGTATGAATTTTGTGGGTCCCTGGTTGTGAAGGATTGGCAGAATTGGAGAAAGAACCTGGGTCAGAAAAAAGAGTAGGTCAAAGCTTTAGGAAACAGTCAGGAAATAGACCTTGAGTGATCACTATCTGAAAAAAATAGATCCAATGTTGAATTTCAAAATTTAAATGTTAAACAATGAAGTGTTTTTTCTTTAAATATGTTCCTTTTGCTTTTTCTTCTTAGATATAAACATTATAAATATTGTTATAAAATTATAAATGATTTTTCCCAGAACCTAATCTTGCTATTATGCCACCTTAAGCTATTGAGGCAAGTATTGTCAGTTCAGATGATATTGAAGCAAACTATACCTTTGAACAATTTCCACTGTTACTCTATCTTGTTCCATATATATATGACAGATTCAGTCACCTCTTAACTAAATAAATAATTCAAAACTGCTTAGTTTGGTCTGCTTTATGCAAATTCTGGTGGTTTTTTTTAGGTTTTTGCAAGGCAAATGGGGTTAAATGGCTTGCCCAAGGCCACAGAGCTAAGTAATTATTAAGTGTCTGAGACCAGATTTGAACCCAGGTATTCTTGACTCCAAGGCCCGTGCTTTATCCACGACACCTCCTAGCCACCCCTTTATGCCAATTCTATAGGAGATTTTTAGTATAACCTAAATTCTCCAATCCAAATGAATCCACTTCAATTTAGTTATAAAGAATTAGTCCTAACTAGTGGCTTTTGTGCATTGGTTTTCATTTTCACTTTTCCTTCATTCTTTTTTTTTTTAAAGTGGAGGCAGAAGAATTAAAGCCAGACATGACTTTTAATCACCATCTCTTGTCAATATCTTATTGTTTTTAAATTTATTTATTTTGAGTTTTACAATTTTTCCCCATTCTTATTTTACTCCCTCCATCCCCCACAGAAGGCATTCTGTTAGACTTTACATTGTTTCCATTTTATAGACTGATCTCAGTTGAATGTGATGAGAGAGAAATCATATCCTTAAGGAAGACAGAAAAATTACATAATAAGATAAAGGGTATTTTTTCTAATTTGAAGACAATATTCTTTGGTCTTTGTTCAAACTCCACAATTCTTTCTCTGGATACAGATAGTATTTTTCATTACAGATAGCCAAAAATTGTCTCTGCCTGTTGCACTGATGGAATGAGCAAGTCTATCAAGGTTAATCATTGCCCCCATGTTGCTGTTAGGGTGTACAGTGTTTTTCTGCTTCTGCTCATCTCACTCAGCATCAGTTCATGCAAATCCTTCCAGGCTTCCCTGAACTCCCATCCCTCCCGGGTTCTAATAGAACAATAGTGTTCCATGATATACATATATCACAGTTTGTTAAGTCATTCTCCATTGAAGGGCATTCACTTAATTTCTAATTCTTTGCAACCACAAATAGGTTTACTATAAATATTTTTGTGCAAGTGATGTTGTTACCCTTTTTCATAATCTCTTCAGGGTATAGACCCAATAGTGGTATTTCAGGATCAAAGGGTATGCACATTTTTTTTGCCCTATGGGCATAATTCCAAATTGCTCTCCAGAAAGGTTGGATGAGTTCACAGCTCCACCAACAATGTATTAGTGTCTCAGATTTCCCACATCCCTTCCAACGTTAATCGTTGTCCTTTCTGGTCATATTGGCCATTCTGAGAGGTTATGAGGTGCTATCTCAGAGATGCTTTAATTTGCATTTCTCTAATAAGTAATGATGTGGAGCATTTTTTCATATGACTGTACATTGTTTTGATTTCCTCAGCTATAAATTGCCTTTGCATATCCTTTGATCATTTGTCCTTTGGGGAATGGCATTTTTTTGAAAATTTGACTCAGCTCTCTGTATATTTTAGAAATGAGTCCTTTGTCAGAAATACTAGTTGCAAAAATTGTTTCCCAATTTACTACATTTCTTTTGATCTTGGTTACAGTGGTTTTGTCTGTTCAAAAGCTTTTTAATTTAATGTAATCAAAATTAACT
The DNA here is from genome assembly GCF_037893015.1 of Macrotis lagotis. Taxonomy (NCBI): domain Eukaryota; kingdom Metazoa; phylum Chordata; class Mammalia; order Peramelemorphia; family Peramelidae; genus Macrotis; species Macrotis lagotis. The sequence goes on along the minus strand of NC_133663.1, from coordinate 141,474,265 downwards.
AGTTTGTTTTTAGTGATGTTCTCCATCTCTTTTAGTCATAAACTACTTCCTTTTTCATAGATCTGACAGGTAAACTACTCCTTGATCTTCTAGTTTGTTTATAATATTGTTTTTTTATTTCTAAATCCTGTATCCATTTTCAGTATCTCATTTTTAAAAACTGAGGAAATAGATTAGATAATAAAATGCAATCTCCTTAAAAAATGAATATTAGAATTATCATTATAATCTAATGTTTGTTCAAAAAAAATCCACAACCTGCCTCTCTCCAATACTCAACTAAAATTGAAATCTAACAAAATTTTGTAGAAACTATATGTGCTACTAAGCTACCCAAATCCTCTGGCGGTAGCCAGCAGCCATAGTTCCCCACTATTTATTTGAACGTTCAGTTTCCTATTATGTTAGTTTTAACTATATTTCTTAAGATCAAAACCCTAAATCTCCTTCTTAATCAAAAGAAATCATCCCCTGTCTCCCTACAACCATCTATTTAAAGGGTAATCTTTAGATTATGAAATATATAAACTCCTTCCTTTCCCCAGAGCACACCTTGTAAAAGCACTGCTTCCAGAAACTTCTTAGCTAAGATCAATCATCTTGGCTCCCTTTCTTAAATTATAGGCTAGTCCTACTTTAGGACTTAACTTTGTATTAAGACCTTGCTTCAAGTTTGAAAGAGGGAGAGTTTGTGTTAAACCATTTTCTTTCCTTGCTATACTTCACTTTCCTAGACTTCACAATCAGTCAATGGACCTAGAATACTGCCAGTCTTGTTCCAAATTGCAACCTGATAGGTCAACCGTTTGAAGGCTAAAATTACCCAAATTAGTGGGCTTGTACAATTTAATCTATTTTTATCACTGAACCTCATTGTATCTCTCCAAGTATTCATTTTCTTTTTTTTTTAAATTGGAGCTTGGTGCTTTATTTACAAAAGGGGAAAAGTTTGTTAGGGCAGTGCCTCTTGGGTAGTATCTGGAACTGGCTTTGCTGACGACAGGATACTGGGTCCTGACCCTAGTAAGGATACACTCTCTCCTTTTAGTATTTCTTAGGGTGGGAGTCAGGATTTCTTTCTAAATGGACTCCTCCCTCCCTCCCTCAGGATTCAATCAACTCTTTAGGAGATACCCTCCCACCAGACTCTGGGGGATAGAAGAAATCTCTGCAGAGTTTGCTTTCCCAGTGCAAGTTTTACTTGCAAGGCTGTTGTGGAAAAAGAGAGACAGGATTGGCCACTCCCGTCTTCTCACTGTGGAATTATCTTGGCAGCCTGAGCCCGAATGAGGGTAATGAGGTCCTGGTTAATGAGGAAGACAAAGTGCAGGCTGGCTATCTCCACCACCGAATTGTTGCTGAGGTGCCATTTGGAGCCACAAAGGACAGGTCGACCATCTATGTAGATTGGCTGTCTACCCTCATTGGCAATGAAAAAGTCACCATTATTCTTCAATTTGATGACACCTTGCTTTCAGGAGATCTTCCAGGCTGGACCCTCCAGGAACAGATCTACATCAATCTGGTTGTCCTTGGTATCTCTGCCTAGGGTAATCTCCCTGGAACGCATCAGGTATCGCACCATACGTCTATGCAGCACAGCCAGGGTCTGGTTATCAAAGTCTGGTGAACTCATCCCTGTGATGCTGTCCAGTAACACCTGCCACTTGTGCAGTTCCTGCTCCAGCTGCCGAATCTCCCACTTCTGCCATCTGTCAGCTACTGTTAGCTCATGCTCCAGCACTTCATCCCGCATATCTTTGAGTTTGCTGTCATCAATCAGATCCTCAGCATCTGAGAAATTCAGCACTTGGTCCCCTTTTGGCAACGGTTACACTGTCTGATCCTCCAGGAGATAGTACTGCTTCATAAGCTGCCAATGGCTCTGCAAGGCCTTGGCTGTGTGGAACAAGTAGAAGGCATCAGGGTGTCTGTGCAAAAGGTCTTGGAAGGTCTCCAGGGAGGGCTGGTTGGCCGATCCCACCTTGCTCAGAAGCTGCTCCTCAGCTTTGCTGAACAAAGCCTTACTCTGTATGGCTGCGATGGCTTCTGGGTGGAGCTGCCTCATTGCCTGACAGGCCAACTTGGAGATGACAGGATCATATAGGAGGGTGTAGCAGCGCTCCTAGACCCCCCCGAAGGGCAAAGTGGCAGCTAAACTTCACACCCAGATGGACTGATGTCAGGTCATTGGTCTGTAGCACAGAATGCTGGCTTCCAGCGGCCCAGGTCCTTGGTCACCTGTAGTGGCTGCTTGCTTTTCTTCATGTGCTTAGTGAGGCCAGGGGCAGGGGCTGGGCTGGGGAGTACTGGTGTGCTCAATGCCTTGGATATCTTCTTCTTTTCACTGGAAGAAGGCTCACTCCCTGAGCAACGTCCTGGTTTGACTCCTGTGGCACCCTTGGCCCGAGTGGATGATTTTGCCAAGCTGCTCTCCACCAACTCATCATCAAATTTCTTCCTTTTGTAGAACCTGGAAGAACTTCTCCATTTAGGAATAGTGCCCAAGGCCTGGGAAGAGCTTCGCTTCTGCCCGGCCAATGACTCCTCATCTTCTGAGCAGCTGGCAATGCCAGATGCCATCAGAGATGAATCTAGCAGTCCCTGAGGATCTTTGTCCATCCTTCCAGTCTCTTAAAGCCAAACCAAAGAGATAGGAAGAGTCCCACAGGTTCATCCAAGGCTTCAAATAGGGTGAGTTGAGAGGCTGAGAAGGAAGTCATTCCTGGGCAATATTCTCCACTGCGGGGACTGCAGCAGCCGCAGGGCCTCAACCGACTTTCATAAAATACTTCCAATTCCAAGTATTCATTTTCTAATGGCTATCATATTCTCACTACCTCCTACTCTTTCCATGCTAATGATACATTCTATATATTCTTTGTAAAAGAAATTCACTTCAACATCAATTCTCAGCTCCCTCATTCCGTTCCTCTTAAAGCTGTTCTTCTGATGCTTCATTCTGCTAACTAATTAGCAAGTTGCTATCGTTATTGCCTTCATTTCTAATTTATTTCATCTTTTGCTTTTGCTTTTGCTTAATTCTGATAAGAATAACTCAGGTATTCTTGCTATCCTTTCCAGATATCATCAGTTCATTTTCATTAATATTCATGACTCAGTTTGTGTTGGTGGATTTGAAATAGTCTTTGCTACCCATTGCCTTTTCCTCATACTCCCTTTACAGCAAACTCCCTTTACAACAAAACTCCCTTTACATCATCCACATCCAATAAGTTTGTCTGAGGTGAGGATGTTTTTTTCAATGCCCTCAAATGATAGTGCAATAAATGTCAAATAAAATCTGTACTATTCTTTTATTTCAGATAGAGAGGTAGAAAGATAAAGAGATAGATGGATAGAGTTAAATAGACAGAAAGATACTGTTAGTCATTCAGCCATGTCTGACTCTTCATAGTGGCCACACTATCCATGAGGATTTCTTGGTAAAGATTATGATGTAGTATGTCATTTCCTTCTCTAGTGGAGTAAGGCAAATAGATGGTAAATTATTTGTCTAGGAAACACAGTAAGCTATCTGAGACCAGTTCTGAAGGAAAATCCTCCTGACTCCAGGTCCAACACTCTATCCACTAAACCATCTAGCAATAGATAGATAGATAGATAGATAGATAGATAGATAGATAAATAGATAGAAAGATAGATGGATGAATAATATATGGATAAATAGAAAATAATTGAGATATATCTCTCTAGCTCTATACACATTTACATGAACACACACATATGGACAAATGGATGCATATTTATATGTATACATATGTGTATAGACACATATGTGTATATATGTGTGTGTATATATATATGTATATATCACCCTCAATAGCTCTGGTGTGGGTCTGGACACAAATTTCTGAGAGTCAGGTTGGGTAGACAAACATATCCAAACACAAAAGTTTGGGAAGTGAAAATCTACCAAATTTATTATTGGAAACTCAGACTTTTTATAGCAAAAACTTATCTCAGGAATCACTGGTTAAAGGAGACTCAGTTTTACAATTTCCTGGTTAAATTTGCAATATTTTTTTCTTAGAAATATGCATACTTCTTTATCAAAGAAACATTTTACAACCACCTCCAGAGCCACAGATTATCCTATGTCAGGGTTGACTGGTGAGCCAACAGATCCATACAATGAGCAATAATCCTTGCACATCTTTGATGAAGATCACCAAGGATTCCCCCTTCTTAGGCATGCTGAAGCTTTAGGGGTGTGTTAGAACATCTATGTATTGTCCAAGTGACAGAAGGTGGTTGATACAAATGGGAATAATACACAATATCAACAATAATGCAAAGATACCAGGAAGCATGCTCACTAATATGTTCATAAAATGAAAAGTATAAAACCTATTAACAAAGTTAAACAAATTATCAATGATTGAATCCATTTCCATTCTAAGAGCCAATGCAATAACATTAGCAATTTTATGCAATAGATTCATATCTATAGTTAATGAATCATTATACCATATTGCATTCAAATAACCTGTTTTATTATCCCATGAAATAAGTGAGGTATTATATAGCAAAGTAACACAAATAGTAGAATATCTATAATCATATTGCAACTGTAATTTCATTTCAATTGCATCCCCATGATCACCTATATTTATTACAGAGGTTTGTAATATAGTAATCAAATGATAAAGATCTTCATTAATTCTTTCCTGAGCCTTCAATGCTCTAGTAACATTTTCAGATAATTCTTGAATATATTTGACTTCCAATTTTTTCTTTATTCCGAAGTAGCTGCTATAATGGCTGCCACAATACTTAATATCCCAAACACAAAACAACTAACACATCTCTTCTGCCTAATTCTCTTTAATGTTTTTTCTAAGAACTCATCAGCAGGAGTCATATACCAGCCTTCTACCTTGGTGGGTATTATAGCAAATTTTGGTCATCTTATCTTGAAAACAACATCATCATCATCCTCCACTTTTCCTTATTTATATGTGCTCAAATAGTGCAATTGTAACAGTTAACATTATATCCCCCCTTTTCCTCTCTGATAATATTGACATCTTTGAAAGATCCTATCATGAAGGCAATATCTGATCATATGCATGCAGTCACAGACAATTACTTTTCTGCATAAGATATTTTGCCCAACATCTTATTCCATTGTATATACCTTATCTATAACTGCCATAGCCTTTCATATCTCTGAATTAGCTAACCCTATTTCTGGGTATATAATTGATTTAATTTAGCTGGGAATACTCCCATGGAACAACTCTATCAGGAAAATTCTATACTTGTAGCAAACTAGAATGATCATAAATTCTTCTATTTAGGGAATGACAGACAACCCAGGATGGAAAACATTCATTTTCGAAATCCCAAGCATGTAAATTTAAACAAGGAGATTCTGTAGGAAATATCTTTCTTCCTTTAATACTTTCTAAAAATGGAATTCCTGATATTTCTAAGGTCCTAAACGTTCCCATGTTATAAATATTTGGATGAACTGAATGAATAGTTTTATTAATTTAACACATGGTTCAACAATATATGTTTTACAAAAACATATAGGTATCACAGTATTTAAACCAGAAAAATTATGTCTAAATTTTCTTCTCAGCTTCTCTTTTTTGATATCTCCAGTAGGAACTTTGTTATATCTCAAATAATCTGCATCTTCCCCAATTAATACAGTTTCATCCATACTTTCTCTCACTGTAGAACAGTGACACATTGAGGGTTTTGAACATAAGTTCAATATTCAACTCCTTTAACAATTCCCAAATTGGTCATGAGTAATGTAAGCATTATAAATTGTCCCATAAGTCCATGATGTGTTCTCCTCTCATCTTTTCATTTTCAATTTCTTAAGTGTAAGTTATTCACTTTCTATATTACTAGATTCATCTGGTCTGCATGGTCTTATATTTCTTTCTGGCACCCAGACAATTTCTCCATCTGTAGACAAAACAGAAGCATATCCTCGACCCCAGGTTAATAGCGGATCCAGTCATTTTCATTGTTGATGCCTTAGGATCCTTCTACATAACCATGCCTTTCTCTTCATGTTGCATATACTTAAAAAATCATTCTACAGGTGTTAATTGTTTATCATTCAATGTTAAAAAACTAATGGTATATAAGGCAAGATTTACTCTCCTTCCTTGTTTCGCCTTTGTTCCTATATATCCCCCCTTCTTTCTCACTTCCAGAAATCTCTTAAGATCTTTATGTTTTCTTTCTACTAAATCTAGACCAGTGGGGTTATAGGAAATACCTGTAATACCTGTAATATGTTTTATATTATAATATAGGCAGAATTCTTTAAATGCCATAGAAGTATATCCTGGGCCATTATCTGTTTTTGTGGATTTTGGTATCCCTACAATAGCAAAACAATGGAATAAATGATCAATCACACCTTATGTAGCCTCTGAACTTTGTGCTGTTACCATTGCACATGAATCAAATGTATCTACACTAACATGAATGAATTTCATTTTTCCAAAAGATGTATAAGAGTCACATCCATCTGCCACAATTCATTAGGAACTTGGTTTCTGGGATTCTTAGAGTAATTTGGAGGGATAGATAAATATGGAATTCATAGCTGACAGGTTATTACTATATTCCTTGCTTGCTCTATAGTGATTTTAAATACTTTCCTTAATAAAGAGGCATTCTAGTGAAATGTTTTGTGACATTGCCTAGCTTGCTCTTCTACTAAGCTTATAAGAAGTGGAAAGATTAATTGATCAGTCGTATGATAGCCTGCATATATTGGCCCAGACAATCCAGTGTGGGATGTATGTATTCAGTAAAAAAGATTATATCTATTATCTATCTCTTATAACTTCTTCTAAATCTTTAAAGAGTTGATATAATTCTTCATTAGTGCTATGTTTAATAAAAGCTGTTTCTATGTATCTGAACATATGATAATTATACTTACTATCTGTAAAAATGTTAAGAGCTTGTGGCTATTCTATTAATACCATTAATTGGGTATATAATTTATTCATTTTGATTAAAAATTTTTTTAAATTGAATTTATGCTTGGACCTACAGTTCTAGAATAAGGTCCATCACAGTTTTAAAATTTCAGGAAACCTAGAGTGTCATAACTTCAGATATTTTCCCTTATTACTTCTACAGAGCAGTAATTCATTAACTCCAGGCTTTGACATCATTACAGTAAAAAAGCTTATATTGATAAAACTAGATCATATAACTTTTCAACATCTTGCTCATTACTAAATTTCCTAACTATAGGTTACATAATTTTCAATTTCCCAATCATTTTTCAAAGACTCTCACATTTGTTCAGTATTATTGGAAATAATTGCATTTAAGCTATAACTTCCCAATTTCTTATACAACCTTCTAAAGTTACCATTTTTGCTTTTTTAAAATTAAACAATAAATTCTTAACCTACATGAAACATATTTCCATGCTGGCATTTCATTCTCTTAAAGTTAACCTTATAACTAAATATCTGCTACAAATAAATTTCTCTCACATCTTTATTTTATAACTTTATTTTCCTCTTGTTCAAATATGCTCCTATTTTCAAAAAGAAAATAAGATTCTATGAATTTAGTTTTCTGTGTATATATATGTATTTCAAATAATCCAATGTAGTTATATATATAATATATATTATATATATATGTATAATATATACATATATATATATATATATTTTCAAAAAACTCCAGTGTAAAACTTTTACCAATGCCAGGGTTATAGGATACATATATAATTTCTTCTTAAATAACAGATATTAAATATTCCCTTTAAGAAACAATAGGTGGAAGAGAATAGCTTTCCACAATCTCTGAGCCAAAAGACTACGAGAAATATAACCTTGTTAGCAAGGTATTGTCAGATTTTCTTATAACAAATCTTTACAAAGGTGATAGATGATACTTCAGTTCATCCATTGTTTGTTACTGTGACACAATATTAAAGTTTCAAAATATTGTCTGAATCTGTTCTTATACAAAGTTTACTAAATACACATAGCATATTTCAATTTAATGTACTTTAATGTTTAATTTACTCCCTAAAACTCTGTAATACATAAAATTTCTTGAGACCAGATGTTTCTAAAATCCCTTTTTGTGATTACAAGATTTTTCTTTAAAGTTCTCTTAATAATCTTATAAATTCCAAACTCATATTCAAAATTAACTTAAATTATTTTCTTTTCCAAAATATAAGTCTGCAAATCCTTCTTCTCTGTATCAGTGCTACTCTAACTTCTAAATGCTCTAACTTAAAAGAACTTTCTATCCTCACTGACAAGATGATGTCCTGGGAATTGGAGATTCCTCACATTTTGAAATATCAAGTTAGTATGCACTAATTATTTACCTTTACTATTTATCATTCCTTGTTCACCTCCCCAAAATTTTTATTTAATATATATAATATATATTATATATTATCATGCTAATTAAGACCAGTCCAAAAAATAATTTTAGGGACAATTTCAATTTATCCTAGGTCCCTTATAAGTATAATTTGCCAAATTCTATTAGTCTATCAGACCAGAAAAGAGACACTAGAAAATAAGAGAAAATAATAGGAACCCCTTCTCCAAAAACAATATGATTCTCAGGAAAACCTCCTTTTTGGGTGCCAATCATGAGTTTTTTGGGAAAAAAAAGATGTAATTTTGAAAAGAAAGAATGTAAAGAAGATTGGCCAATCAGAACACAGAGAACATCAGGCCTGAGAGACAGCTGAGAGCTTCTCTTTGCCTGTATTTTAAGGCAAACACATCTATAGACACAAAAACAGAGTCAGAGCATTTAGAACCAGAGAGGCCCCCAAAATCTGGGGAAAACCCAACTGTTCTCTCACTAGGGGGTCCATTTTAACATTACACAAAGACAAAAAACAATAAAATAACACCACCAAAAGTGACAAATCTTCCAAGAAACCAGAGGAAAAATGCAGAGAATCTTCCATTTTTCACAATATATTTTTCCATTCAAAGATTTTGATATCTAACACTTCTTGATTTTAACAATAAATAACTATAGCTTTTGAGAAGGCAGTCACTCAAAAATCCCTCAGTCTAATTGGAACACCCCTGTCCCCTATCAGCTTAAGGTAAACCAAATAACTTCAACAGCCCTAAATCTTTTCTGGGAGGGGAGTATAATTATAAATCCTCAATCACCCCATTATTTTTTATAATAATCAAATTACATGTTTTAAAATGAATCTGATTTTCTTGTCTTTTTTGAAATTAAGTAGTATTTTTAACATTTTATTTGATTTTATCAAATCTTCATGAAACAATTCTCTCTCTCTCTCTCTCTCTCTCTCTCTCTCTCTCTCTCTCCTGGTGCTTTTTTTCTTAATTCCTCTCTCAGTTAACTTCAAGATCTAGATAAGTGAGCCATGAGCAAGCAAGCTGTCTGATCTCTCACACCCATTGCCTCCTTCTTCTTCAGGCAATTTTAGCCATACCTGTTTGTGTGCCTGTAAACTATATACAATTTGATTACTTATTCCTGCCCATGTGCCAGTGCTAGAGACCAATTCAAATGTTATCCTTAACCCTGCTGCTTCATTTCTTTTAGCCTGACTAATACAATTTCTCAAAAAATCAGTTTTCCATATTAAGTAATCTCCTGGCATAAGAGTAGTTTTTGCTGTTGTGGTCCAATCTTCCGGGGCTAATATTTGTCTACCTAATATTTCTATTTTATTCAAAACATATGAACTGGTGTTTCCACACATGCTTGTTGCTGATTTTAATTCTCTAAATGTTTTAAGATCTAAATTATAGTATTCTCTCAAAACAATCCCTGGAATCTTTGGATCAGGTATCTCAAGTACGAGAAAAGAGAACAATGACTTTCATGTCCCATGGAATCTTCTCTCCTTTATCTATTGCTTTTCAAGTGGCTATTTCAACATTATTCATATGACCCTTATCTTTGGTAACATTTTCTTCTTTAGACCCTAAAAAAGTAGAAGGTGGGTTATTAGAGTTAGGAGGAGGTAAAGCTGGCTAGGGAGTCACCACTTCCAGAAGCCCAGGAGCAGTAGCTGCTGCAGCAACCTGAAGGGATGGGGCCCATCATCCTGGAGACCTTCATACAAATTCCTAAAGTGGGAGCTAGCAAGAAGATTCTCCTCCCTTCAGCCTTGGCCTCCACACCCTCCTTCCATCTGGAGGCAGGAACGGGTCTGGAGGTAGCAGTGGAGGTAAAAGCCACCACTCTTTTTTACTCTTATCTTCCTGCTGAATAGCTTCAACATCTATATCAACTTTTAATATACTCTGAGCCAAAGGAACATCTCCAGGTGTAATCAGGCAGATTTTTAAAATATTCCCCAATGAAAAGACTGCTATAGGAAATACCTCCTGACCTTCCTGTTTAAAATGTTCACTCATTGGTTTCCCCACAGTTTCCCATTTTTCAATACTTAATATTCCTTCTGAAAACCAAGGACAACATTTTTGTAAACATTCAATAAATTATTCCAATTGTTTTGTTGTCATTAACAAGCCTCTTTTTTAAACTATCTGCTTTAGACCTTTCGAATAATGTCCTGTATCCTTAGACTGTCCCGTCCCATTTTAATGCTCTCTGTTTTAGACCTGATGAAAAATTATTTACCTTAATTGCCTGCTGTCCCTTTATGAGCACCCTTTTGACCCACAGATGTCCAGACTTTATCTTTCCTTTCAAGAATGATTCCCCTGCAGGTCCGACTGTCCATCAGTCCATCTGTCCATTCATCAATACTTCTGTCCATCGGTCCCTGGTCAGGCATCAGCTATCGCCTGCAATAGCTCTGGTGTGGGTCTGGACACAAATTTCCAGAAGTCAGGTCAGGTAGACAAACATATCCAAACACAAAAGGTTTGGAAAGTGAAAAATCTACCAACTTTATTTTTGGAAACTCAGACTTTTTATAGCAAAAACTTATCTCAGGAATGATGAGTTAAAGGAGACCGAGTTTTACAATTTCCTGGGCAAATTTACAATATCTGTTCTTAGAAATATGCATACTTCTCTATCAAAGAAACCTTTAACAATCACCTCGGAGCCACAGATTATCCGGTTGAGGTTCACTGGTGAGCCAACAGATCCATACAATGAGCAATAATCCATGCATATCTTTGATGAAGATGATCACCAAGTTTATGTGACTATAACTCCCTGAGGCTGGCCCTCTACATATATGCACAGTATTCAGCAAGTTTTTAGAATTAGAGCTGGATTCAAACACCAAGTACTTACTAAAATAGGATCATGACCATTCACCACTTCTATAAAATATTGGTATTCAAGGAGGACTAGCATCTCTAATGTGAGAGCTTGTCCTATCTTTCTCAGGGCTACTCATCCACTGTTTTTGTCTACTTAGCAATCATCTCTGATCTGTGACTTCAAGAAGTTTTAGCATGTTCAGTTCCCACACTCCTATAAACCATCTCAGTGGATGGGCTAAACCAAATTAAGTGTATCTAAAAGAGATCTCAAAGTCATTGATAAGTTAAGGAGGTATCTTCCAAACATTTTACATAATAATACTGCAAACCCATACACACATATGCACACACACACATATATACATATATATATATATATATATATATACATGTACACATAGCTTTGTGAGTGTATGTATGTGTGTGTGTGTGTATGTGTGTGTGTGTGAAATTAAGAACAATCTATCAGGCATTGAAGTCACCAAGACAACCACTTTAACTTAGGATATTGCCAGTCATCTTGATTCCTATTTTTCCATGGCATTATAGAAAAGAGAATGAGGCTGATGATTTTGTGCAACTTTGCCTCACTTACAATTCATTCATGAGTCAACATGTCATGCCATGATATCACTGATCCTCTTTGAAAACAGATGATAAATGACAACAACAACAAATTTTAATGGTACATTATAGCATAGTTGTAGGAATGTTTCTAAGTGCTCTATTATTATTGAAGTTACCACCTCCATTTTATTTACTGAGATTTACAGCCTGATTCCCCAAACTACATATAAGTATCATTATCTATGCCTTATTATCCACTTAGATGACTTCCAATCTAGTTCAATTTTTCATTCCTTATTTCATTGCCTATTGCAAATTTTTCTCCTCTTCTGGATTCTCTCCATTTGAATCAGCCTTCTATCTAACTGTCAAATTGACATTTCAAAACTTAGATCTAACTTTGTTGCTCCCTTTCTCAAGAAATTCCAGTGATTCTTGCTTGAATCAAAAATGAAAAACTCCTTTGTTTATCATTTAAGGCTCACAATCTACCTCCAGGAAACCTTTCCTATTTATTATAAATCAGTCTTCAGTTACTTTACTTTTCAAACAAGGAAGGTTACTTTCTATTCCTAGCACTTGGTATTCTGTAACCTGTCCCCTTACCTTTGTTGTCTTCTGATGAAGAGAAGGTGCCCCCTAATGCCACCTTATATATATATATATATATATATATATATATATATATATATATATATATATATGACATTTCCTCAACTCTCCCAGTTGCAAATGTCTTTCCCTTCGATATCAATTTATTTTTATTGTGTGTGTGTGTGTGTGTATGTGTGTTTGTTTGTGTTAGTATTATGACTAAATGTTTTTTCCCCCTACCAATGAAAGGCATTCCTTGAGAGTATGGACTTTATGTTTATTTTTCTTGTATTTCAAATGCTCTGGGCATATTGTAACATGTTATTCAACACTTTGTCAACTTTAAACAACCATGTGAAGACAATTTGCCATCATATAGTAAGAAAAAAATTCCAAAGCATCAGTCATGAATCCTGCATTATTTCACATAGAAGACAAAACTTTATTATGTTACTGGGCTTCATAGTCATATAAACCTGTCCTTTGATCAGGTCAAAGATCCTAGCATTTTGCATTGAGGACGAAACATTTCTCATTGCTAATAATAACATTGTGTAGGGGGAAACGGTCTTTCTACTTGACATTTTAGGCAGAGTTGAAGGGAGCACTATGAATTTTGTCAGGGCAAAGTTGTTATGAGTTTGATAATGAAGAAGTCATGAATTTTATTAAAAATTAACTCTTCATTCTTGACTATTGTCACAATGATCCTTGATGTTCCAAAAATTGAATCCCATTTAATGATTCATTTGGTAATTAATGTGATATAAAAATGATTGAGGGGGCACTAAGTCCAATTTACTTTTAAAATATTAGGTTAATGATACCTATTTTTCAAGTATTTCATGAAAAGCAGTTCAATATTCCTGATAGAGAGCTGGATTTGCAATAAGTAAGAAATGTGTTCAAGTCTTGTATTTGATTTGTCCTGGTTAGCTTATCCTGGACAAGTCACTTGATGTCTCAAAGCTCTGAATTAGTGGTACTCAACTCTTGTCTGAGAATTACTGGAATATTACTACTGGAATACTCCAGTACCTAAGAAACTTTTAGGGATTTTCAAAATTAGAATAATGTTTCTAGTAATAGTGTCTTAGGCCATCTTGGTAGCACAAGAGAAAGAGTGCTAAGCCTAGAGTAAAAAAAATGGCAAACCACTCCATTCTCTTAGGAAAAAGCAACACTATAACAACAACAAACTGTCAAAGTACTAGCTCAGTAATTTCAGTTTTGTCTGTTTTTTTTTAACTCTATTAGGGATTTTCTTGGCAAAGATACTGCAGTAGTTTACCATTTCCTTTTCTAGCTTATTTTATAGATAAGAAAATTAAAGCAAAGAGGATTAAGTGTCTTGTCCAGCATAACAGAACTAATAAGTGACTAAGACCAACTTTAGAATCAGGAAGATGAGTCTTTCTTATTCCAGATCAGGCACTCTATCTACTGTGCCAATTGCATGTCCAACAGTACAACAAAATGTCTTACTAAAATAATATATATTTTACACATATACATTCAAGGACAAAAACCCTAGGAGAATCTTCCATATTTTTCAAGAGACCAAAAGGATCTAGAGATCAAAATATTTGAGAACTGAGACTCTAGAAAGCTCTCAAAGATTTTAAGCTGCAAAGAATGTCCTAGCTTTCAAAGAGAGAGACATGCAGGGAGTTTCTTTTATCACTGAGATGAGAGCTATATTTTGCTTGACTTTACCCAAAGTGCTTGAGCTACCTTCCTGTGCCCTTTCTAAACTTTTCAAATGTTCACCTGTAATATTAGCTCTTTTCTTACTTAACTTGCTTTTCTTTTTCCCTAGAAGTTTCTTTTTTTTTTTTTGCAAGGCAAATGGGGTTAAGTGGCTTGCCCAAGGCTACACGGCTAGGTAATTATTAAGTGTCTGAGACCAGACTTGAACCCAGGTACTCCTGACTCCAGGGCCAGTGCTTTATCCACTGTGCCACCTAGCTGCCCCCCCCAGAAGTTTCGAAAACTTATTTTGTTAAACCTTCAGAAGTTTAGGTTTACTAAATATTTTTTAAAAAGAAATTATAAAGAAAATACTGCATTGCAGTTGAAGTACTATTATTGCTTCTCCTTCCTTCTCAAAGTGTATTATGGCATCAGAAACTAATGCCATGACTTGGGAATGCATTAGATTTAAGTGAGGGAGGGTTGTGCAGTCTCACTTTCTCCTCCAGAGACATCTGAGTTCTAGTGGCAAGACATAGTTCATGATAACTGTAGATGAATCAGTTAAAATGGGAAATTTGGACCTTTTAAAACTAAGGTCTTCCCCAAACTCAATTTGTCTGAAGAACAATCCATTCAGTGATTAAGATCAAGTTAAAACTTCACCTGAAGCATTAGCGAAGGGATGTAGAAAACATAGAATAAAGAAACGATGAAAATCAAGTATGTAGAAGGAGGCGGTTTGAGCACAAAGAACATTGGAATTGGAAATCAATTGTTAGTCCCAATCTCTGTCAATATATGTGTGATTTTAAGTAAACCACTTGAATTCTATATGCCAGTTTCCTCTTCTTCCTCCTCTGCATTCAAGTGAAGGATCAAAATCTTATGATCCTAACTGAGAAAGCCATGACTTATCTTACAGTGAGACTACAGATAAAATGAATTAAAGAAACATGGTTGTCAATATTTCCAGTATCTTCACATTGTGAATATAACTTCATTTGGTTCTTTCAATCACACTTCTAATGTCAGACACTGATTCCTGTCAAGAGAATCTTTGGATAGAAAAGACAATAGATATAAATAAAAACTCTTTCACAACTAGATTTTGGCCAAACAAGATATCCACCAACCAACCATCTGTTTTTCTACTTCTCTTCAAACAAGAAGTGGGCTGAAGGGCATAAGATGGAGCTTAGAAATAAGAATTTACTAGTATAGGGTATTAGTAATTAGCTTCTTTGGAATTATGGAAAGCCAATGAAATTTTCATTAATGGGAATGCCTTGAATGTGAACCTTCCTAGAAGATGGTGGGAAATAGAAACATTTTCAAGGATACTTTTTGAGCCTATGATTTGAAGTGTGAGGTTTAAAAAGAAAATGCAGCTGAAAAAATGAGAATGTAGAATGGGAATTTACACTCTCCAACTTTGCCTAAAAATCTTTACAGAAATATAGAAGGAACTCTCTGGAGTCCAAAGCATTGGTTCAAATGAAATATCTGATGCTTATTTTTTTCATCTTGGATAGGACATTTAATCTCACAAGATCATAGTTTCATCAATTTTAGAATGGGAATGCCAGTAGAAGACTTCTAAAATCATGCCTAGTTATAATATTATGATCCTAAATGATATACATTTACAAATTGGAAAGATTCTTATATGCACAATTACTACTTCTTACAATCCTCTATTCTTTGCCACTAACTTTCAAAATTTTAAATGGACTTAATCTTCTATATGAGAATGAGAATTGGACAGAGGTTCATTTTAAATCTCACCTAACTATAATACATAAGGTGGTTTTTAAGAAATTGAAATAGGAAATGAAGAAACTTCTGATGTAGTGAAGAAGTCTTCCCCAGAGAAAAGGTCTAGTTTGTTCTAATTATTTGAGATTCAAAAGATGTATTAGACAAGTTTGGTTACAGAGACTGGGGACTTCAATAGCAAAAGATAAATTGTTATTGTTTTCATTTGTCCTTCATTCTTGAAGAGGACCATGACATCAAGGAGGTGATGCCATGACAAGCAATTGAATTGGATTTGAGTGAGGGCGTGCTGTGCTGTCATCAGCCTCACTAAAAACACATTAGCATTAAAACTTTGTTATTATAATTCAGGAGACAACTTTCTAGTGCCAAATCAAGAGTTCCATTGTGTTTGGACTAATATTCAAATGTGCTGTCTTTGTGCCCTTTATTGAAGAAAAGCAACTTAGTTTCTAATCCTATATTTAAAAAAAAAAGAAAAGAAAAGACTAAGATGAGCATCATCAATTCATTCTCTGTGTTAGCAAGTTCTGTCAAGAAAAATCAGCATTTTGATTGCTGAATTGTCCTCTTTTCATCACTTCACACCTCTAAAAGACACAAATGACTGACTCTGAATCATTCTTGTCAGTGTTTCCTATCAGTTCTGATGTCAATCCAGATGCAGCCATCTGTTCCTGCTTCAGAACAACTATAAGAAAAGTTATCTTCTTTTAATATTCCTCTTGATGCTATGACACTATATAATTGCAAGAAGATCATAATGTACACATGTCACAGTGGTCATATGCTACTATATTTTCTTAATTATTATTGGAAAAATATGTAGGCTGTGAAATCCATCTCTTTGGAAGTTAGAATCAGGAACTGAGAATTAGGAAATGTATGCAATATAGTCTTACTTTAAAAAATGGTGAATTTTTTTGTCTGACTTTGCAAAACAGAGGTTCATGTTCAGTATGGCAGAGGAGTATAATCTGAGAGCAGGATCATTCTATAAGCACCATGGGAACCTAGACTCAGATAACAGGATGAATTAATTTCATTCCTGTGAAAGACCAAAGAATTTAAAACTTGAATAGACATCTGTGTGTCACACTGTCACCCTGGTCTGCACTATCTGAAGACCAGTTATATGAGATCTGTACTCAGTGAAAATGACTCCAGTTCCCACTAATGCCATTCTCTCAAGTGTAGGAGTGGGTCCCCTCCACCACAGCTTCATTTAACCTCTAAGAATCTGTTTAGCTTTTTACAAAGAAATATGTACTTCAAAAGAGATCAACATAAAAATACAAACTTAACTTCCTAACTCATTGACTTAACACTCTTCAAGGGCACAATGATTTGAACTCTGGGTTCTGATGGAAGATCATCCAGCACCTGAAACTGAGAAGAATGTAAATAACCAGCTCTAGTTCCATTTTTCAGAGATAGGAAAACAGGGGAATGAAGGCTTTCTTTTTTCACTTATTCAAATCATGGCACTTTTACTAATGGTGGAATCTAATCTTCACTCTCTGGAGGAAGCAGGAAAGAACATGCAGGACAGATTTTGAGTTATGAAGAGAGAGATTATCTCAGGCTGACCATTTTAATGAGACAGTCTTTCCCAACTACAGTTGAGTATTCAATCAAAAAAGGTTATCCCTACCCATCTGATACAGAGTTCAAAATGCCTCCAGATTTTTAGATTTGTGTAATTTTAGACAATTCTCTTTACATTCAGAAGGGGCAAATTCTTCTCCATGGAACAAGACAGCTAAGAAAAATCCCACTGCTTCACTTGACTTTTCAAAGGATGGAAAAGGTACATTGAAAAAAAAAACTTTTTAGAGACTAGAGAATACAGTACCATAGATGACATCCATATGGCAATAAGACAAAAGCATGAAGGGGGTCAACATGGAAAAAATATTCTTCCAAAAGTGAATTGGGGTATCAAAGCATGTAGGATGACTTAAACAAATATTTGGAAAAAAGTTGAGAACGCACACAAAGAAAGTCAAACTGAACTAATAGCAATGATAATTTAAATAAAAAATTATTTAATAACAGATCATTAATATGAACTAAGAACAGGATTTAGCATAGGGAATTAAACAGGAGTGATAATAAAATCATCCATTAAGAGTTGGCAGTTGTCTATCTCAGTTTATTCATTTTATAGGTAAAAAATCCCAAACCCAAAGAGTTCCAGTATTTGTTGTGGATTACCTGATAAATAGAAAAAAACCAAATTAATAACTAGATCCTCAGAGTTCACTCTCTTCATCATACCACTAGTTTGTAGTTTTTGTAAGTTTAATACTTAATATTTAATTATTTTGGTAATTTGTCAATGATACTATTTTTAACTCTTTTCATATTTCTCTATGATACTTGTCATAAATAAATCCCTTTGAAATACCAGCATGGGTACATGCTTCTAGGAATCAGAGAAGAAAAGATTAGATGAAAAAGAAGTTACATTCTTTCTATAGCCATTTCTGGTCATATGAAATCTTAAAAAAAAAGGAGTAAGGGATGGAACATATTGACTCTAGTAATGGTGCCTGGAAACCTAAAATGACTAATGCAACAGAGAAACAATAGCATTCACCAGACATAGGAGTAGTAATAGTTCCGTTAACCCCAGTAATTACACCACAGATTTTTGAGGAGAGAATACAAATATCTTATACAATAAAAATTAGTCAAGGAAAAGAAAAGGTAAGGAATCAGAGTATAATATTCAGAGAAAGAGAGAATTCACTTTTCTTCTTTCTTTATCTTCTCTCTCTCTCTCTCTCTCTCTCTCTCTCTCTCTCTCTTCATCCACATGTACATGTATAATTTTAATTTACAAAATTTCCTTCCATCCTCCTGTTCCATCACCCTCCCCCAACAGCAAACACTGAGGTTAGTATTTATTATACATACATATTTTGATAAATATGTTTACAGATTAGTTGTTTTTGGTATGAAGAATTAGGATTAAGGGAAACAAATACATAATTTTTATAAAATGTTTATCAAATTCTGAAGGGTTATTTGTGTGTGTGTGTGTGTGTGTGTGTGTGTGTTTTGCTTTGATTTTCTTTTTCTGGATGGGAATAACATTGTCCACAGATGTTCTAATACAAGTTATCTAGTTCTCTGAACTGCTGAGAGAATTCATTCTTGTCATAATAACAATTTCTTCCTATTGAAGGTACAAAGGTACTATTTCCATAAAGGTTCAGTCCATCTTAAAAAAATTGAGAAGTCAATAGGGAACTATATTAAGGAAAACAAAAATGAGTGAATTATTTTCCAATAACCTCAAAAAAACTGCTTAAACCTCTTAAAACTGCTTAAACATTCTAATGCTTTCAGCCTTATTTTTTATGAAACTTGACATAATCGTTCCTTTAAGAAGTCTTTTAATACTTAATATTTATTATAATCCAATTTATGTTTTAATTCTAAAGGAAAAATAGTGATTTTTATCTATATACATGTACCAACTTTTCCCCCATTAGTATCATTTTTAGAGAACAGGTTGTTTTTTGTTCCACAAAATCCTGAAGATCCATTTCTGAATTTGGCTATCATCAGTGTTGTTTTTAAATGTAATAATCATGCCAGAAATCTTTCAAATGGAATCATTAAAAAAAATCCAAGTCTATGTCATACATTGAATTTAAATTCTCTGTAGAGTAAAAGTCTAGTGGGTAAATGATATTAGAAAATAAATGCTGACTTGTTGACCAAAGTGAATTAATTTGCCTTAGAAACAGAAAGCTATCCTAAGTACACCAAACCTTTTATATTATATTTGAAATCCCATTGAGAAAGAGACTCCCCCTAAATGAGGAAGGGTCCTCACTGAATTATGATCTATTGGAAATAAATATTAACCTTACCAGAATTTGCTCTTATCAGGGATAAACATTACCAGAAGTTTTTACCTTAGAAAAGAACAAAACAGAGTTGGGTTAACAAGCACACTCATTAATATTTCTCTTAGTTGTGAACTTTACCAGCATGCATGGGCAGGATTGGATCTAGATAAGGAGTCAGAACTCCCCAAATAGAGGTATAATGTTGTTCTTAATTCACCTTGCTCATCAGAAGGCATGATCTGAAATGTCTCCTGTGATTTCATTTTATGGGAACACTCAGATGAAGAAATTCCATTTACCAATGTTGCTCAGCACCTTCTTTGCAATTGATAGTCTCGAAACCTTATGCAGGAACATAAATTAAGTGATTTTGGTAGGTAATAAAGTAAATGTCAGAGACAGAACTTGAACTCAGATCTTCCTAGCCTGAAGGCCAACTATCCATCATGTCATACTGCTTCTCAAGAGATCTTATTACTATTTGAATTAAACAACAAAGAATTCTGGTTCTTAATATGACAGTTACCCTAACCAATAAGACTGTGAACTCAGAAGGACAAGAAATGTCTTTTGGCTTGGTATCCTCATATTTGTCATAGCATCTATCATACACCAAGTGCTTACTAATAGTCATTCAATGATTGATGGACCTTGATTAGTTTCAGAGAGAAGTTAGCTAGTACAGGGATGGTCATGGCTTTTTTTCTTTAGACACTGCTTAGGTCTTCAAAAGAAATAATATGGAAAAATATTTTAGCAAAGCATATTATTTGAGCATCGATAAAAGACTAATATGATTTTTTATGTAGATTATGACAGGAACTTCAAATTTTCTAACATAATTTTGTAATATGGAACCTAAGGAAAGCATGGCAGGGGAAAGATTTATTAATCTTCCATACTTTAATATCACCACCTACTGCTGTATAATTTATATCAAATGTCACATTACTCAATAATGAAGTGTGATAGAGAAACTGTATATGCATTTTTAATTCAACATCAAAAGCATATATAAACCATTTTCAAAAATAAATATAGCAAGTGTGATTAATTGTATTTTTAATCTGCTTCAAAAAGATTGACTCTATCTAGATGGTAGGTGAAAATCATTTTGTAATAACTCCTCTTATCTGTATAGTAGGAATAACCAAGAAGCATATCCGTCACCCTCCTATGGACCATGAAGAAGGGATCTCTATAGCAAAAGCTAAAAAAAAGAAGAAAGACCAGGCTTTGCTATCTCCCAAATAGCATAGAAGATTCTAAGCAAAGTCAGAAATCATGACCAGAAAGACATGAAAGAAAATTGTTGGGCAAAAGGTAAAAAGAAAAATACAGACTAGGAAATGAGGGAAGAGACAATGTATTGGAGTCAGTCCAAACATTTTGATGTCAAGATAACAATGAGGGTATATTTTTTTTTTTTTACAAAGTTTACATAAGTTGCTTCAGTCAGTTCCGGAGGGGACAACTGATTACATTTTATGCCCAGTTCAAGAAAGTTGATCTTGGCTTCCAGCCTCTTTGAAATTAATTGCAGTGGAATATTCCCCATTGACCTTTTCTTGGTGCAAACTTTTAAATCACATAAATTCAAATTCCAGTTATTTTACTAACCAGTTTTTTGACCTTGGACAAGTCAAAAATCTCTACTTTATTTTTTTCATCTGTTAAATGAATGGAGGATTTAGAATAAAATGTATATATACATATATATATATATATATATATATATGAAATATTTGCTAGTTTTAACAATTTGCCCAATTGCAATATGAATCTATTTTCCAAGGAAAGTAACATATAAAAATATAACATTCTTCCAAATCAACTTTAAATTCACCATTTTGGCCAAGATATTTGGAAGTTGAAATTCTCACATTATTTATCCTTTTGGGATAAGGCAATGAAAACCCTTGCTAAGATATGATTTTGGGGAAAGTTAGCAGATATTGTCCAGGTTGACCTTGAGAGTTGTTTAACCCTGTCTTCTACTTGTACTTTTGTGATGCTGTTCTCTACTAATTTCCCTGCCTATCTGACCACTCCTACTTAGGTTTCTTGGATGCATCCTTTTCCATGTTCTTACTACAGACGTGGTTATAGTTAAGGGTTCTGATAAGGACCTTTTCTCATCTCTTTTTGTGCAATTTCTCTTGTGATCTAATCAATTCCCTTAGTTTCAACTTGTCTCTTAGATTTATCTATCAATCTTCATCTCTCTCCTGAACTCTAGCAATGACTCCAACTACTGATAATATTTATGTGCACATAAAGTTCAATGCCCTTTCCCCAAAAAACTTACTCCTTTTTATGATTGTCCTATTTGTGATAAAGCATCCTCCCAATCATTCAAGTTTGCAATCTCAGAGCCATCCTGAATTTGTTCTCTCTCATCCTACATATTCAGTCCTTTGCCAATTCCTTTTGAATATCATCACTGCACCATCTGTCATATTCATCTCTTTCTCTCTATCACTAGGGTCAACACTCTAGTACAAGCCTTCATAACTACTTTAATAGGATTACTGAAATTAATTCATAATGGGTTTTCCTATCTTGTGTCATACCCATATACAATCTATTTTCATCAGAGTAGAAATATTAATATTCTCCAATCAAGAAGTTTCAATGACTCCCTCTTTTCTTTCAACATAAGATATAAACACTTTTGGTTATCATTTGAACCTTTTACTGTCTAGCCAGTATACTTAGTTAGATTGCTTTCAAATTACTTTCAGGTTACTTTACATATTAGTTTCCTTCAAGAGCTATATACAATAAAACTAACCTTCTTGTTTTCCCTCTATGTAGAATTGAACCTCAATACTCCATATATTTGCCAGGAATCTCTTCCACCAATAGAATCACTAGTTTGCTCCTTAGTTCAAATCAAGTATCAAAATCTCAAATGAGGCTTGTCCAGATTTGTCTTGTTACTAGAGACTTCATCCTTGGAAATTACTGTATAAATTTTGCATTTGCTTATCTGTATGTAAGCTTTTCTTCTTAATTAAAGGTTAGCTCCTTGAGGACAGGTATTGTTTACTTCTTGTATTCCAAACTTTTAGTATAAGATCTACCATTCAATATCCTTTTAATAAATGTTGCTGAATTAATAGATAAAAGGATGCACTCTAATAGTTTCCATACAGGAAATAAATGATCTGCAATTTAAATCAGTTACTCAAACAGAAAAATGAAGGATGGAATACCTCAATAAAATCTACATAAATGAGATTTTATTGAGGTATTCCATCCTTCATTTTTCTGTTTTTTATATTTTAGAAAACACTTTTCATATCATTGTTTTTGAGTCTTAAAGTGCCTTCTTAAGACATAAGCCCTCTTATTTCCATATTATTTCAAATTGTGTTGTAGCTAGGGTCAGAGGGAGCATTCAAATACAATTCTTATTTGATTTCAAATTCTTGGAGTAAATGGACATTTTGCATTTAGTTTTTTTTTTTAATAAATACATTTCTTTATAACTGATTTCCTTTGGAATCTTGTATATTTTGTGGTATTAATTTTTTAAAATATTCGTAAAAGAGTCAGTAATTTTGCCCACAAAAGGTATGAACCCAAAGTCTAGAAATCTGATTAAGAAGAGAAGGTAGGCAAGAGTCACAGAATGAGAGAAATGAATGTCTTTTAGATAGACTACATCATCATCATGAATCCATTGAAGTGAGACAAATTAAGTCTTGAAAATCCATGAATAATTATGCAAAAATATATTTTAATGGATTAGTCTGTCATTCACCTAGCAAGAGTCTCAGAGAATGGAACACAAGACAGTTAAGCTTTGATGGACAAAAAGCAGTCAGAACTGGAATGTGAGGATTTCTGAGAAGGGTAAGACAAGGACATAATTCTTGTGTTCATAGAACCCTGTCTTGAGATGAAAGGAAATCTTGAGTAGTTAAAAGATATATTTTTTTAATTTTGGAAAGGTTTTATTTATTTTGAGTTTTATGATTTCCCCCACAATCTCGCTTCCCACCCCCCACAGAAGGTAGTTTGCTAGTCTTTACATCATTCCAATAGTATGGATTGATCCAAGTTGAATGTGATGAGAGAGAAATCATATCCTTGAGGAAGAAACATATAGTATGAGGTAGAGAAGAATTACATAATAAGACATTTTTTTTAAAAAAAATTAAAGGTAATAGTCCTTGGTCTTGGTCTTTGTTCAAATTCCACAATTCTTTCTCAGGATACAGACGGCATTATCTATCACAGACACCCCAAAATTATGTCTGCTTACTGCTCTGTTGGTATGAGCAAATCCATTAAGATTGATCATCACTCCTATGTTGCTGAAGACAATCTAAGGCCATGAATTGCTGTGACTGAGGTTTCAAGGGGGAAACAAAAAAGTTTAAAAAATGGGAAGAAAACAAACCATGCCTACTTCATAAATTTACCCGTGTGTAGAGCCAGCCCTGTGCTAAAATATCATTGAAAACAAAATAAAATGAACAAAAATTCTAATCCATCTCTTGCCTCTCTTTTAAAACATTTCTTACTTCTTTAAAAAAGAGTATTGGTGGGCAGCTAGGTGACACAGTGGATACAGCACTGGACCTGGAGTCAGGAGTACCTGAGTTCAAATGCGGCCTCAGACACTTCATAATTACCTAGCTGTGGGGCCTTGGGCAAACCGCTTAACCCCATTACTTTGTAAAAAAAAAAAAAAAAATCTAAAGAAAAACAAAAAAGAATATTGGTGAATTTAAATCATCATCTGTCTTTAACTTGAAACTATTATGGAATTCAGAGATAATTACCAAAAATCAATGGTTTTTGACATTCTCAAAAGGAAAAGTGTACTGAGTCTGAAATTGGAGTACATGGTTTTGAATTCTTATCTACCTTTGTGACCTGGGATCAATTATTTCATCTATCTGTAGTTCTTAAATTTACTTAAATAATGAGGAATGGGACTTACTGATATGTGCAGTCTCTTCTATTTCTGTTCCTATAAACATTTATCTGATTCTCATGTCTCTATTTCAACATCATTGAGATAGTAATTGTTCTCCCACCCCACAGCTAGCAAATATTCATTCTCCCCTCTGCCAACCCAATATTCTCATTGAACTTAGAGGTACTAAGCTGATATTTTTTTAATTTATTTTTTATTCTCATTTTGTACAAATGTTTTTCTTTACATTAATAAAATATACTTGTTTACAAGTAAACAAAATACCCCTCCCCCATGAATATAGATAAACTTGCTTGGGCAAAAAAGTAAAGGGGGAGAAAAAAAATTAAAATTGAAAAAAATAATAGTAATAATTGTAGGTATGGCCAGGTGGTACAATGGACGAAGCACCAGCCCTGGATCCACAAGCACCTGAGTCCATATCCAGCCTCGTAAACCCAATAATCACCCAGCCATGTGACATGCAAGCCAACCGATCCCCACTGCCCTGCAAAAACCAAAAAGAAGAAAAAAAAAGACCCAAAATAAAGTAAAATAGTAATAATAGTAGGGGTGGCTGGGTGGCAGACAGAGCATTGGTCCTTGAGCCAGGAGCACCTGGGTCCGAATCCGGCCCCAGACACCCAATGATCACCCTGCTATATGGCCCCAGGCAGGCCACCCAGCCCCACTTGCCCTGCACCCTCCCCCAAATAATAATAACAAAAAAATGTGTTTCAGTCTTTGTTCCAACACCATCAACGCTGTCATGAGTGGATCACATTCTTTATGATAAGTCCATCACAAAAGTTGCTTCCATATTTTTCCAACGTTGCCATTGCTGATCGCAACTCCCTCCTTTCTTATGTCTCCACTACCATGTATTATATTTTCTCTCTCCTTTCACTCTGACTCTGCTGTAGGGTCGCTGAGTGGTGCAGCTGACAGATCCCTGGTCCTGGGGCCAAGAAGCCCTGAGCCCCCACACCAACCCTGAGGCCCAGAATCCACCTGGCCCTATGGTCCTGGGCAGGCCATCCAATCCCAGCCCCTTGCAAGAAGTAAAAAAAGAAAATGTGTTATATCTGATCACTGTCCCCCCATGATCCATCCTCTCCTCCTCTATTCATATCCCCACCCCTTCCCTCTGCTCCCCCCTTCTTCTCACTCCAGTTGTCTATACCCCATTGAGTATATTTACTGTTTCCTCTCCTAGCCATCTCTGATGAGAGCAAAGTTTCCCTCATTCCCCCTTGCCTCCCCCCCTTCCATATCATTGCAATAGCTCATTGTAATAAAAAAAAAATCTTATTATGTGAAATAGCTTGGACTATTCCCCTCTCCTTTTTCTTTCTCCCATTCTATTTCCCTTTTTTTCTTATTGACTCCATTTTTACACCATATTTTATCTTTGACTTCAGCTTTCTCCTGTGCTTCAACTATAAAAGCTCCCTCTACCTGCTCTATTAACTGAGATGCTTCATATGAATATTATCAGTATCATTTTTCTAAACGTGCAGTTCATCTTCATTAAGTCCTTCATATTTCCCCCCTCTCCTCCAATCTCCATGCTTCACCTGAGTCCTGTATCTGAAGGTCAAACCTTCTGTTCAGTTCTGGCCATTCCAAAAGGAACCTTTGAAATTCCCCTGGTTCATTGAAAGTCCATTTTTTCCCTGGAAGAGGACATTCAGCCTTGCTGGGTAGTTCATTCTTGGCTGCATTCTAAGCTCTTTTGCCTTCTGGTATATTGTATTCCAAGCCCTACGAGCTTCCAATGTAGCTGCTGCTAAGTCCTGTGTGATCCTGACTGCAGCTCCACGATATTTGAACTGTGTCCTTCTGGCTGCTTGTAATATTTTCTCTTTGACTTGGGAGTCCTGGAACTTGGCTATAATATTCCTGGGGGTTGGTTTTTTAGGATCTCTTTCTCAGGAGGATCGGTGGATTCTCTCCATTTCTATTTTGCCCTCTGCTTCTAGAATATCAGGGCAATTTTCCTGTAGTAATTCTTTGAAAATGATGTCAAGGTTCTTTTCCTGATCATGACTTTCAGGTATTCCAATAATTTTTAAATTATCTTTCCTAAGTCTGTTTTCCATATCAGTTGTTTTTTCAATGAGATATTTCACATTTTCTTCTAATTTTTCATTTTTTTTTTTTGAAGTATTGATTCCTGATTTCTGGTAAATTCATCAATCTCCCTGAATTCTATTCTTTGTCTGAAGGATTTATTCTCCTCAGAGAGTTTTCCTATCTCTTTTTCCATCCAGCCAATTTTGCTTTTTAAAGCATTCTTCTCCTCAATAACTTTTTGAACTGTTTTATCCATTTGACCTAAGCTGTTTTTTAGCATGCTATTTTTTTCAGCATTTTTTTGGATTTCCTTGACTAAGCTGCTGACTTCATTTTCGTGTTTTTCCTGCATCTCTCTCCTTTCTTTTCCCAGTTTTTCTTCTAACTCCCTCATTTGATTTTCAAAGTCTTTTTTGAGCTCTGTCATAGCCTGAGCCCAATTTTTATTTTTCTTGGAGTCTTTAGATGCAGGAGCTTGTGCTTCCTCATCTTCAGACTGAGTATTTTGATACTTCTTGGGCTCATTTGCAAAATATTTCTCAATGTTCTTCCTCTTGTTTCTTTGTTTGTTCATTTTCCCAGCCTAAGCCTGTTTTTTGGGAGTGCTTCCTGAGCTTTTGGACACTCCCACAAGGGTCTCTGTGTGATGTTCTGTCCTCCCTCCTGGTCTGTGAATGACCATAAGCGCCCCCTCTGCCACGGGGCTGAGGTGGGCAGGCCCTGTTGTTCTATGGGGGGGCCTGGACTGTGATCAGGATCTGAATGTGGTCAGAGCCCCAGAGTCCTGTTCCAGAGGCAGAGGACAGAGCTCGGCAGTCTCTCTCTCTCTTCACTCTCCTCCCTCAGTTCAATGGGCTCATGCCCTGGGGGCTCCTGCTTACTGGCTCCATCTGCTTCTGTTCCTGGATCAGGGCTGCTGAAAGACCAGGCTGCTGGCTGTGTGCCCCGAGGGCTGGGCTCCATGTGCTTGCTCTGGCAGAGGTCCCCAGATGTTCCCCCACTTTGTGCCAGTGCTCCCCGGGGTGCAGCTCAGGAGACTCCCCCTGCTGCTGTGAGCTGAGGCTCCCAGCGCCCTGGGGCTGCCTCCAGGAGCCTGAAGTTCTTTGGCTCTGGAGGGCCACCCCTCTGGCGGCCGCCCCTCCACCCCGGGGAGCAGAGCCTTTCTGCTCTTTTCCAGGTTACCCTGAGTAGGAGAACTGCCTCACTGGGTCCCTTTGTGGGTTCTGTCTCTCGAACATTTAGTTTGAGTCCTTAGTTTATGAGTTTTTATCAGAGAGCTCCTAAGACTCGATCCCTTTATGTCGCCATCTTGGCTCCACTCCCCCACTATGTTGATATTATGAGACAACTTTGAATAACTGATATAGCTCTCATTTCTACCTTGTCCCTGTCAGCCCAAATCCTATAAATCTTCCTTAATTTTTTGAGTGAGTGAATAAATGAAACACTATCTATCCATATCTATAATCTATCTTTATCTATCTATATCTATATCTGTATCTTTATCTGTATCTGTATCTTTATCTGTATCTGTGTATCTCTGTCTCTATTTCTGTCTCTGTCTCTGTCTCTATCTCTATCTCTATCTCTATCTCTAGCTATATATAACTTACATGGAAAACAGCATTATAAGTCTTGGGGATAGAAATAGAAAAGCAACACAGTGGCTACTGGCTACTCTCACCCCAACTGGGAAAGAAAATATATGTAAGGAAGTTCTGATAAAGTATGAAAGACATGAAATTAATTTTTTGTTATTTTATTTTTATTTTTCCAATTGCATGTCATGAAAGTATTTCAAAATTCATCCACCTGCATATCCATAGGTTACACATTTTTCTACCACTCTCCCTTTTTACCCTACCTCCCTCCCTGGTGACAAGCTGTTTGATAAAAGTTGTAGATATACATCCATGGTTGACAAGCTCACATATAGTCATTTTGTACATGAAGAATTAGGACAAAAGAAAAAGAAAGAATACCTTGGGTAAGACGTAAAAATGTAAGATAAATTTTTTAAAAAGTAAACATTGTGTCCATTCAGATGCTGTGGTTCATTGTTATTATTGTTATTGTTGTTGTTGCTTTTGGAGGAGGGTTCCTTCTGGATGTGGATGGCATTGTCCATAACAGGTCTCTGTGACTAATCCTAAATTCACAATGTTGTTGTTAATGTGTAAAATGATCTCTTGGTTCTGCTCCCTTCACTCAGCATCAATTGGTACAATTCTTTCCATTCTTCTCTAAGGTCCAACTTGTTTCATTCATTGCTTCTTGTGGAACAAAAGTATTACATGACATTCATATAATATATATACAGTCATTCCCCAATTGATGGGCATCCCTTCAAATTCCAATTTTTAAGACTTGGAATGGCTAAGAAGAAGGTCATGAAGTTCTAAGAATCTTTATAGTGCAACAAAGTACAGTTAAACTCCAGATCATAAGGGTCTAGAATTTGAGGTTGAGCAAGTATTAAAACCTGGAAGTCCCCAAAATTATCAGAAGATTTAAAGCTTGTGATATACTGCTTATTCCAATTGTATAATCAGGTATATCTTCTCAACAGTGAGGCAGAGACCCCAGAGTATCCTGCCCTTTCTGAGCAGGAAAGAAAATATAAGTATACTAAAAGGAAAGGAAAGACTTCCAGCAATTAGATTGTCTTTCCCCAGAAGGAAAAATTTCCTAGCTTTATAAACAGTAAGATCAAACTCCAATTGAAGCAGAGCAATTAACCTCTAATAAAAATTCCTGATGACAACTTAGTAAATTGTATATTAACATTATATATATTTTATTGTATCTTTCTCCTAATTGCATTTTAATCTGGTTTAGCCCCACTTAGTAATGTTGCCTGCATATCATGGCTTAAGAGTTATTTCACAGGTACTCAGAAGGTATTCAAGAAAAATACCTAAGAAGGTGTTCAAGAAAAGGTAGGGTGAATATTCATGGGGAGTGTGTTTAAAACAAAGTAAGTTTTTCTCCTCATTAAATGGAATTCTACTGACTATTTCTGGAATATTCACTGTGAGATGTACTCTTTGCCCTTCAATAGGAAACTATTTCTCTCTGACTTAAATCATCAAGACACATGATATCACTCAATTTACTTTCTCATTATATCTTGTTATTTTTAGGCATATTTGATGTCTTCTACCAGAATGAAAGCTCCATGAGGGCAGGAAGTTTATCTCAGAATTCAATGTTTATCCCTTCAGAGAATCTAGACCATTGATTTGCATGAATAGTGTATTCAATAAAGAGCTGTTGAATGTTTTAAAAGAATTCATGCATTATATATGTTTCTGATGAAAAGATCTCTAAAGGTTTTTTTTTTTTTTTTATATTTCCTTTATATTTCCTTCCAACTCTAATACCGGTACCTAGAAAACCACTGACCACAAATGGGAATTTCACTGAATATTTATTGATCTGCTTTACCAAATTTTGATAATCTTCTCCTTCATAGTCACCTTCTCTAGGTCCATTATTTCCCTATAATCTTCTTCTTGTCATAAGCTACTATTCCTCATTTCTCATTATTTGCTAATACTTTTAATTCTGATATGATTTTATTTTCTTCACTTTTCAGTATTAGCACCATAGTCATGCAGTACAACAACAGACATTTATATATGCATATATATATATTTTAACTATTATGTGTGAATATATACACATGCAACCAAATGAATGCATATAGATGTATGCATTGTTTTGATTGTGTGACAAATTCAGTTTTTATCTAAAATGTTTTAATAATTTATAATTCAGGAAATTATGCTTCTAAAAGTAATATTGCCTTTATAATTTCCTGAATTATATATTATTAAAAATTATAGACAAAACAGAATTTGTCATGCAAGAAAAACATGCATACATCTATATGCATACATTTGGTTGGCTGTATATATGTGTATTCATACACAAGTAGTTATATAATATATGCATATACACATGCAAACTTTTATAACTTTTTATACACTAATATACATATTCACATTTATATACTTAGCTACACATGGATATATGCATGTATATATGCATACTACTTACATAGAATTCATATCTGTGTGCATATATATGCTTGTACATTAACTCTTTTTTTTTGTAAAATCCCATGTCATTCAAGACCAAAGACAGGTATCACCTTCTACATGACTTTTATATAACCTTCTTTTCTGATTTTAGCAACTGTTAGTGTTGTATCTTCATAAATTATCTTGTTTTTGTTTTTTATTTCTTGCATTGCTATGTCTAATTGAAGGTAAACTCCTTGAGAACAGAAACTATTTAATTTCAACCTTAATTTCAACAAGACATTCAACAGAGGACTTCACAAATACCTGCTACTAAGAATATGCTTACTGATAATTAACTGATATTTAATAGCATAATTGATACTGACCAAATTACCACCCTCTCATTTTTAACTTAAAACCAAATATAGAAAAAATAAAAAGGGTGAAGGAGAAAATATTATGAATTAACTTTAGAAGTAATTAATACCATGTTGTTATATTAGAAGAATACAGCAATTATGCTTAAATACTTGGGAAAAAAAGCAAAGACTATTAAGACTTTTTTAAGTTTATTTGCCTGTTTTGTTTAGTGCTTAATAGTATCATTTAGTGATGAATAAAACACCATATTTAAAAGCACTACTTAACTATTGGAGCCTTAAGAAATGTAAAACTGTGCTTAATATAATGTTCCATGGTGGATTTTAAAAATTATTTAATATATTTAACATATTTTTTCTTTATGAAAATTGCACATATCTTTTAAATTATTTTTGAAATGAAATATGAATATGTATAATTTTACTTTACTAGGATATTTTGTTATTTTTTGGCAATAAGTTCAATCATTGACTGAAAAAGATTTTTTTAAATAGGAATGCAAAATGGGAATTGTAATAACATCTACTTCCTCAAATTGTTATGAGAAAATGAGATGGTATTTTAAAAGTTCTTAGCACATACCATGTTCTTAATACTTATGGGCAAGGAAACACTGTCCCAGGAAACTCTTATATTTATCCTAAATTAATGATGAGCAGTTGAATAGAAGGCAGACACTTTTAGAGCTGGAAAGAATGAACCGGTTTATTTTACTGAGATTGGGGCCCACACCAATTTTATTGGATTTAATGATATCTAAAATTTTAATGACTTTGCTTGGGGCACATCATAATCATATGTAGTAAGTGCTTGGGTTAAGTAAAAATAAAAAATTAATAAAGGAAAGAAATAAGATCTGTAAATCAAAAACACTGATAACTTTATGGTTCATGATCTTTCTCTTGCTTCCCATATGTATTTCTTTCCTTTCCTATGGTAGGAATTTATTCAATAATTCCAATAGCTTTTGTAAACATCTTTCCATTTTGTTTCCCCATGGAGTAAAAACATTCCATTTCAATTTTGCCCATTTTATAGTAATTGTACAGTTGGCTCACTTAATAATAACACTATTACTCTTAGGGAAATTATAATTTCCTGAATTATAAATTATTAAAAAATTATAGATAAAAGCATAATTTGTCATGCAGTCAGAACAATATTAAAAGATTACCCCAACCCATCATTGGTCTTTTAGTTTGCCTCCTTTTCTTTTAGAAAAATTAAGTACTGACTACATTACATGAGGTGGGAAATTTGATCATTGAATACAGTTCATTTCTCCCTCATTTTTCATAGGTTTTACAGCTATGCATGTGCAACACTTGTTATTCCTGCTTCAGAGAAGCCTGAGGTTAAATATTCCCTTGAGCTCAAAAGGTCTAAGCTCCAGTAGGTTATTGATGATCATTTATCTGTAATAAGTCTGACATAAGTACATAATTTCAGGATTAAAAGTCTACCTGACTTAAATTTAAAAAATACCAATGGAAAAAGACTTTATTCTCAAGAAGTTTTTATTACAATTTCAAAAGAGGAACCCAAATAGCAGTGCTAAAAAGTGAGTGTGAGGACATGTGGGGGTAAGGGGATCAGGAAAAGTTTGTATTCTGGGGAACTGTGAAAAATTCTAGAGAATTAAGGATGAAAGACGGAGAAGATGGAAGTAGGAAGGAAGGACAGATGACAAACAGGAAGGATGGAATAAAGGAAGGAAGGATCAAAGGGAGGGAATAGAGGAAAGAAAAAGGAGGGAAGGAAAGAAGGAAGGAAGGAAGGAAGGAAGGAAGGAAGGAAGGAAGGAAGGAAGGAAGGAAGGAAGGAAGAAAAGGATCTAGGAAGGAAAGAATAGAAGAAAGGAAGCAAAGATAGACGGAAGGAAAGGAGAGAAGAAGGGAAGAAGTAAGGGAAGGGATAAGAAGGAAAGGAGGAAGAAGAGAGGGAAGAGAGAGAGAGAAAGGAAGGAAGGAAAGGATGGTGGAAATAGGTATTAAGAACATGACATATGATGAGAACTTTTAAAATACTATCCCATTTGGTTCTCATAACAATTTGAAGAAGTAGGTGTCATTATAATTCCCATTTTACACTTGAGGACACTGAGGCAGACAGAAGTTTTCTGTGGTCTCACGTAGAAGCTTTCTTATTTGAAATGATAACTCTTTGATTTCAGGACTATCATTTCATACAACACTGTATGTAATTGTTTTCAAGGGCAGTTTGAGAAGAAGTGCACCTGTAAGGAGGGAGAAAGCAACTGAAAAATAATGACAAAAATCCGAAAAGTGAAATATCATTAGCCTGAGCATTTCTCAAAATCGAGTTTCTAGAAGTACCTTCCCAGTGAGTAAAGAGGGCAGAAGGTCAAAAAGTGAACAGCAATAAGAGGAGGGAGAAGTCTTCTAAAAGGGAAGGGGAAGAGTGCCAAATAAAATGGTTGCCTACTTCAGTTTACTGAAGTCCAGTTTTCAGGGACCAGCTCTAGAGAATCTCAGACTATCAGAATGGAAAGGGATGTTAAAAATATAGTCTAACAATTCACCAAAATTAAATTACTTATTTAGAGTCAAAACAATCAAATTTCCAAAAATTACTTTAAGAAAAATAATAATGGGTGGCTAGGTGGCACAGTGGATAGAGCACTGGCCCTGGAGTCAGGAGTACCTGAGTTCAAATCCAGCCTGAGACACATAATAATTACCTGTGCTCCCTTGGGCAAGCCACTTAACCTCTTTGCCTTGCAAAAAAAAAAAAAACTTTAAAAAAATAACTAAATTCATTTGGAGGATCAAAATGTCAAGAATATCAAGTAAAATAATGAAAAATGCAATATAACACTTACTTGGCTATACTAGATCTAAAATTATATTATAACACATCAGTCATCAAAACTGTCTTGTACTGGCTAAAAAAAAGAGTGGTGAATCAGTGGAACAGGTTAGGTGCAAAAGAAACAGGAGTAAATGACTATCATAATCTACTGTTCTGGGATAGAAACTCACTCTTCCATAAAAAAATGACCAGGCAAATTGGAAAACATCTCACATTCTATAACAATATAAGGTCAAGATGGGTGCAGGATTTAGACATAAAAGATAATATTACAAACCAATAAGGAAAATAAGGCATATTTATCTGTAAGATCTATGGAAATGGTAGCAGATTGTAACTAAAGAAGAGATAAAGAACATCATAAAAAAACAAAGTGGATAATTTTGTTTACATCAAATTAAAAAGTTTTTGCACAAACAAAACCCCTGCAAACAAGCTTAAAAAGAATGAAGTAAAATTTGGAAACAATTTTTTTTATAACTAATGTTTCTGAAAAAGTGCTCATTTCTAAAATATATAGAGAGAACTGTCAAATTTATTTAAAAAATTGTTCACCAATTATAAATGATCAAAGGATATGAAAAGCCAGTTCACAGACAATGAAATCAAAGGTATCCAAAGTCGTCTGAAAAATTGTTTTCAATTATTGCTAATTAGAGAAATGAAAATTCTGAGGTATCACCTCATACCTCTCAAATTAAACAATATGGCTAGAAAGGATAGTGATCAATATTGGAGGGGATGTGGGAAATCTGGGACACTAATGCATTGTTGGTGGAGCTGTGAACTGATCCGACCTTACCGGAGAGCAATTTGAAATTTTGTCCAAAGTTATACACAATAAAATGTATGTACCTTTTGATGCAGCAATACCACTACTGGGTTGGTATGCTGAAGAGATCATGAAAAAGGGTTAAAATCCCACACATGCAAAAATATTCATAGTAACTCTTTTATAGTGGCAAAGAATTGGAAGTTGAGGGAATGTCCATAAATTGGTGAATGGTTGAAAAAATTGTGGTATGTATGAGATGGAAAACTACTGTTCTATAAGAAATCATTAGGGACTGGATTTCAGAAATGCCTGGAAATACTTTCATGAATTGGTGAAGGAAATGAAAGAAGCAGAACTAGAAGGACATGATAGACTCTGAGAGCAACATGAGTCTATCATCTATCATCAACTATGATGGACTTGTTCATTTCAACAATATAATTATCAAAGATAATTTTAACAGACTTGTGATAGTGAAGGCCATCAGTATCCAGAGAGTCAAGTTTGGAGTTTGAATGAAGACCAATTTTTAAAAGTTGTTTTATGTCTTTTGCTATTTTATTATCTCTAAAGTTTTCTTTATTCCTTTTAGATCTGATCCTTTTCTCACAAAATGTTAAATTTCAATTATGTTTAGCATGGTTACAGATTTAAAGCCTATATCAGATTACTTTCCATCAGGGGAAGGGAGAGAAGGAAGGAAGGAAGAAAAATTGTAAAATTCAAAATATTGCCCCCCCAAAAAAGGTTAAAAACTACAATTTTATATAGGTGAAAAAACAAATGAAATATTTATATTAAAAATAAAAATATAGCCTAAATATTTTTTCTTACAAATGCATAAAATGGTGCTAAGAGATAAAACCATTTCTTTTTTTAATTACTTAATTATTTTTTTCATTGATATGCACATGTATATTTTTATGCAACAAAATATCCTTCCATCCTCCCATCCCCACAGGGGCAAACAGTCAGATTAGCATTGTACATACTTATTATGATAAACATATTTACAGATTAATAATTTTCTGTATAAGGAGTTAGGATTAAGGGAAATAGATTACACAAGTGATAATTTTTTTAGTGTTCATCAGAGTCTGAAGGATTTTTTTTTTATTTTGTTTTTCTTCCTATGGATGGGGATAACATTGTCCATATCTGCTCTAATATGGTTGTCTATCTTTATGACTGCTGAGAATAGCTGTTTACATCGAAGTTGATCATCTCACAATATTGTTGATGTGTACATTACTCTCTTGGTTTTGCTCCCTTTGCTCAGTATCAGATCCTAAAAATCATTCCATGCTTCATTGGAGTCTGACCACTTATGGTTTCTTATAGAAAAATAATATTCCATAGTATTCATGTACCATAACTTCTGTAGACATTACCTCAATTTCCAATTCTTTATCACTACACAAAGAACTACTATGGGTGTTTTGGAACATGTAGGAATCTTCCCATTTTTTGTACTTTCTTCTGGATATAGACTTAGAATTTGAATTGCTGGGTCAAAGAGTATGGAACAGTTTTGTTCCTCTTTGGGCTTAGTTCCATATTGCTCTCCAGAAAGGTTGAATCACTCCACAACTCCACCAACAATACATTAATGTCCCACTCTTCCCACAAGTTTTTCAACATTGACCATTTTCCTTTTTTGTCATCTTAGCCAATTTGATAGGTATAAGATGATACCTCATAATTATTTTATTTTGTATTTCTCTAATTAATGATGATTTGGATCATTTTAACATGATTATAAATGGCTTTAATTTCTTTGTTTGAAAACTGTTTATTCATAACCACTAGCCATTAATCATTTTGGGAGTGACCTGTATTTTTATAAATCTGAAGCAATTCTCTGTATATTTTAGAAATGAGACCTTTATCAAAATTTCTAGTTGTGAACATTGCTTTCCAGCTTTCTGCTTTCCTTCTAATTTTGGCAGCATTGATTTTATTAGTGCAAAACCTTTTTAATTTAATATAGACAAAATCATTCAGTTTTCAGTTTATAATTTACTCTATTTCTTGTTTGATCATAATTGTTTCCCTTTCCATAGTTCTGATAGAAAGAGTATTTCTTGAACTATTAATTTTTCTAAGGTATCACCCTATAGGTCTAAATCCTGCACCCACTTTGATCTTATTTTGGTAATGGGTTGAGATATGGGTCTATGCCTAGTTTTTGTGATGCTGTTTCGCAGTTTTCCCAACAATTTTTGTCAAAAAGTGAATTCTTATCCCAGAAACTGATGTCTTTGGGTGTGTCAAATAGTAAATTACTATACGGTGATTTATTTTGAATCTATCCTAATCCACTGATTCATTCCTCTATTTTTTAGCTAGTACCAGGCAGTTTTGATGATTGCTGGCTTACATAATAGTTTTAGATCTGGTAGCACTAGGCTACCTTCTTTTAACTTTTTTTTTTCATCAGTTCCCTTGCTTTTCTTGGTCTTTTCTTGCTACAGATGAATTCTGTTACAATTTTATCTGGCTCAGTAAAGTAGTTATTTGGTAGTTTGATTGGTATGGTATTGAATAAGTAATTTAATTTGGGAAGAATTGACATTTTGATTGTATTAGCTCAACCTAAGCATAAGCAATTGGCATTTATTTGGATTTAACTTCATTTGAGTGAGAAATGATTTTTAATTGTGTTCATAAAGTTTCTGGTTTTGTCTTGGGAGGTTAATTCCCAAGTATTTAATGTTGTCTATATATCAGGTAAATATTGCGTTTCTTTTTTAAAGCTCTTGCATTTTCTGATCAATTTTTCATAATTTTCCTGTATGACTCTCATTTGCTTTCTCCATTTTTCTTCTTCCTCTGTTCTTTGGTTTTTAATTTCTTTTTTAAGCTTTTCAAAGAGCTTTTGTATTTAAGTCCAATTTATGGGCTGTCTTGATGCTTCCCCTGTGAGTGATTTTTCACTAGTTTCTTCTTCAGATATGGCACTATTATCTATTTTGTCTGCAAAGTAATTTTCTATAGTGAGTGCTCTTTTAGATTTTTTTGCTGATCTTTGTTATTTTAACTCTGCTCCCAGGGTATAGGAAGTATAGATCCTAGATTTTTTTTTTCTAGGACTGGGGTCTGATCCCTGACTTATCATTGGTCAAGATATTGCCTTTGCAATCCAAACCTTGCCTTTGCAGAGTTTTGTTTCCTCCTTTATGTGCAGGTTCTGACTAATCAATGGTTTGTTGCCCACCAAGTCCTCTCTTTTACCCCAGTGTTCCCAGGGTTTAGACTTTGTTTGGGATTGGGATCCATTCTTCTTGCTTCCTAGCTAGCTGCCAGGAACTCTGCTGTTGTCAAGTTGGTGGGACCTGGGTTACTCTGCAAATTTTTTAGTTCTCTTGCTTCTTTGTCTTTACTTACCCTTTCCCCGCAAGAGACAGATCTTCACTGAAGTTCCTCCATATTGTCTACAGATGAACACTTCTTTGAATCTTCTCTTTTTCTAGGTGTGATTTGTAGCTTTAATGTCCCTAAAGAGTCTTCATTTATCTTTGTTAGGGAAAAGCTCTGGGAGCATGTTGGCATCACGCCCTGCCCCAGAAGTCCCCAGGGAGATAAAACTATTTCTTCAAGGTCTATCAGCTAGTTTCAGTTATATTTGGGTTATAGAGCTATATCTTTTGATTCTTGAGCTCTTTCTGCTATATCCATTGGGGAAATGACAGATAAGGATTATCAAGAAATCCATGTTTGGAAAGTTTCAAATTGTGGAGACTTTGTATGCTATTGATGATTCAGGAGCTGTATACAGTAGCATGAGAAATGTTATTTTATTTGACTTTTTAATCTACATACCTGTTTCTTAATAATAGTACCTTTACTTCTGTGTGATTTGACTGAAATCTTGTTTTGTTAAATTATAATATGTTAAGTAATGGTCAAGTAATATATAATCCTAATATAAATTCTCAGGCCATAATTTCATTAAATTGCTTGATTTTACATTAGATAGCACTATAATTTTCTATAATTAAAACTTCAATAGACTCTCTGACCTCCTAATTAACAGGTCTAGAAACCAGAGGAGCATTTGCTTATTTTATTTGAAGTGAGAGATTTTACATTATCTTTAAAAAGGTTAGCATTAACTTAATGTATGAAGTGCAATCAGTTATAAGTTATGCCTGAACAGAAAAATAGGAAACTACTGGGTCATTGCTGAATTCATACATAACTTTTTCCACAAAACTTTTTTACTTGTTTTCAAAGACCAGTCATGTCTTATCGTTTTTATTAAATAGTTCATAAAAAAGTCTCATTAAATATCAGCCAACTTGATTATAGGGGACTTATGTATCCATGTAATTATCAATATTTTTAAAAATTCAATATTGTCTGTTTTCATTTAATTAATTTCTTTGTCTTCCTCGGGACATTAAGATTTATCTTATAGAAACATTAACTTAGAACAGTATTCACACTGAAGAACTCCAACCATGGATTTTCAAGCCTTCATCTAAAATGTATGTCAAGGCCTTTTATAGTTTAGTTAGTCTCCATCACCAAGGGAAAAAAAAAACTATTAGTATATTAATAACTAACAAACTAAGAGATTTGGATTTTTTAAGGACTAAAATGCAGTATTTACTAACAAGTATTTACCAAAGTAATAGATAGTGAAAGAACTCATAGATGCCCTTAATAACTTCTAGTCTATGTCCTTAGGAAATTCTCTTGTAGAGTGTCTATTAGTGTTATTTTTAATATAAGGAAGAATGGAAAATAAATTACAGTACCAGAAGAGTAAATATTGTATTAAGTTATAAAAGAAAAAGAGAGAATTAAGTCTGAAAATGCCAAATTCCTAAACATTTTTTAAAACATATCTTTACAAAGATAGTTAATGAATATTTAGAAAAAGAAGTAGTAATTAAAAATATGAAGCAAGGCTTGATCAAAACAAGTCATGGGGTAGCTAGGTGGTGCAGTGCATAGAGCACCTGCCCTAGAGACAGGAATACCTGAGTTCATATCCAAGCCTTAGACATTTAATAATTGCCTAGCTGTGTGACCTTGGGCAAGTCACTTAATCCCATTGCATTAAAAAATTAAAATAATTTAAAAAGAAAAAGTCATAATTCTTATTTCTTTCACAGCAAGGTTATTAAAATAATGGATTGAGTAAACTAAATATAGACTAGACTTTCACCAAAAGTATCAGATTTTATTCTTGTTGATAAGATGAAGAGATATCAAGTAGGTGGTTATGCAATTTGAGACATTAATAACATTAAAATTTGGAATCAAAAATAGTCATTAATAGTATTATACATCCACACAAATACACAGACCCATACACACACACACACACACACACAACACACACACACACACACACACACACACACACACACGAAGAAGGCCTCCTACTAAATTTAAAGAAAATAAACTGTTTATGACTACTCATTTAGTACATACCTTTATCAAAATCCCTAAGCCTATAATTTTATTATCAATCAGTCTGTACTTTATCTACAACAATAGGATATATATCAAATACTTTCCAAAATCTATTAATTATTTATAGTCAGAATAGCTATAAGAAATCTATGAGAAAAGGACATAATATTAGTTTAGCAAGACCTATTCTTGACAAAGTCAAAATAGCTTTTTGAAATTTATATTTCTTTATATATATATATATATATAAATATATTAATTAGTTCCCTTTTCATTTTGGAATAAAAATACAACAGAGATATCTTCTGGTTTTTGCTTTAAAACTATAAAAAATGAAAAATATCTTTAATCAATTAATTGGTTTAAGGACTCTTAAACATTTTTGTGCAATGTACCCCTTTTGACAGTCTTCTAAAAATATGTCCCTCTTCTCAAATTAATATTTTTAAATACATAAATTAAGTGTATATGTTGCAAAGGAAACATATGCATTTATACATGTCCACACACAAATGCACATAATTACAGATGAAGGACTTCTTAATTATCTTTGTTCTTCATTTCAGTAAAACTAGGGAAAATGTTTTCCCTATAAATTTATCTTTCCTTTCTCACTGTTAAACCCTCAAGATACTGGCCTAGGAAAATTGTTGTTATTTCCATAAAATATTAAAAATAACAAGTTAAGCAGCACAAAGAGTAAACCCTAGATTGTGTTGGTTGTGATCCATATTATAGCCAAAGTTACATCCAACTCTTAAAAAGTA
Organism: Macrotis lagotis; assembly: GCF_037893015.1. Classification (NCBI taxonomy): domain Eukaryota; kingdom Metazoa; phylum Chordata; class Mammalia; order Peramelemorphia; family Peramelidae; genus Macrotis; species Macrotis lagotis. The sequence goes on along the minus strand of NC_133663.1, from coordinate 141,433,314 downwards.
GGTGAAAGAAGAAATACTGAGTAGAATTGCATGCATTCATTATTAGCTCTCACCTCTTCTAATAAATTGTATTTATATTCAAAATTAATTCTTCTTAGAATACTCTTAATTAATTTCAGAATGACATTTTAGTCAGTTTTCCTGAAAAATATCAGTTAACTCTTTATTTCCTCAATATTACTCATATCTCCTTACAAACTCTCTTCTGTGTGCATTCTCCATAAAATACCTTCTCTCGCTACCATGATGAGTAATTGTAAATTATATTTTCCGTGATTTTTTTAAAGGCATGAAATCAATACCTAAAGGAGATCCTGCATCTTGGCAATGGTTACAGTAGTAATAGGTTAGATGATGCAATTAATCCTCAAAACTATTTGCTAATGGCATTTTAGTTTTTGGGGTAGTTGATTACTTTTAAAGAATAATAATTCTCAGCAAAGCAAAGAATGTCTAATTAATTGTACCACATGTTTGTCCTTCATAACATGTCTGCAAACTGTGCCCTAATTAAAAAATATAAATACCTTGTTTTGTTACAAACAGTAGCTCCAGTTCAGGCTTGAGTCAATAATATGCACCCATTGGTTTCTTTTTATAGATTTTCTAAATCTCATTTTTATTGATATCTTCTGTTTGCATCAATATGGAGTGTGGAAGTGTGATACAGTGAATAAATAGTTCTTGGGTGCTCTCAAAGACAAATACAGGAACTCCAGCCCTTTTACTCTAGTGGCCTAATATTTTTATTGATATTCACTTGGTTTGCATTCAATGATAGTTTCATGTGGATGTTCTGGGATTATCTAAGCAAACTGAAAAGAATCATACAAATTATTTTTTTATGTGACCACCCCCATGTAGTAAAATAGGGAAATAATCTTACTTGATGGTAGAACTTTGCTGTTAAGATATGTCCATTAAAGCACGCAATTGATGTGTACTATCAAAAAACACGAAAATAGGAGGGAAAAAAAATCAAACATGGTCTAAAGGGTGCAATGGGACTTGCAGCTAGGGTCACCTTTTTCTCTTCTCCTCTATCCAATTCCCAGCTAAGCTAAAAGGGAGAGAAGCAACAAAATAAATGCCAATTAAATTTAATGTTTCTTATCTATGTCTTTTGAAAACCAGGGAAAAAAAAGAAACTATTGACTGAAATTTTCTTTCATCAGTTGCCTCAAATTACACAATACCTAGTTTTTTAGTTCTTATATATTCTTGCCATGCACTCAGATTCTTTGCCCTTGCTCTTTAATTTAAATGTTTATCCATAAAATTTTTTACCTTTCCCCTCCAACTCATTGTCTAATCCCTAAACTCTTCAAGAAATATTTTAATCACTCATTTTAGGCTACTGGAATCCCCAAATAAACTATACTTTCTTCAATGTCTATATAAAGTCTCATCCAAGGATTGTCCCTAATTTAACTATGTTTCTCATAAGTCTGAAGTAAGGTCCTCCAAAGTTTCCATGGAAAATGGAAACTCCCTGAATCTGTCACCTGGAACTCCATCACCATTTAAAATGCTTCTCTCTGTTTCCCTATCTAGAAAGGTTTTAAGAAACAGAAAAAAAATGCTTCATAAAAAATTGATACACTATTCTCATCTCTGTACAAAATCCTCTATTGTTTGTATATGCATATATGTTATATAAAATATATCTATTATTCATATTGTGTTGTTTAAAATTTTTAATTCTTAACCTATTTATTACCTACTCAGTGGCAGGGATGTTTCAATTATCACATTTGCTTAAACATGGGAAATAAATAGATAGTGTTGACTAATATCTAAAGTACATTCTGAACAATATTATCCCAATTTTTTGGTTCTTATTCATAAATGTTCATCTAAGTTATTTTGTATTCAGAAAACTGAGACTATTTTAATTTTAAATTTTCAGTGATTTAAACATTTCAATGATTATGAAATCGTCTTTCACTAGTGGTCGATCTAAATCACACAAAACAGTAATCATTTATAATAAAATAAAATTAAGATGTAATTAATAATATTGCTGTACAGCACCTAAAACTATCATTGAAAGAGTTATGTATATATTTAGAGTTGAAAAGATCCCTAAAGGCCAAATAGTTCAATTATATTATTTAAAAGAAGAAGAAATTAATACCTAAAATGTTCACATAAGTAATGTGTCAAAACTGGAATTTGAACTCAAGAGTCTTTGACTTCTGTCTCTAAATACAGTCTACTTTTCACTATATTTGTTGGCTTAATAAATGGATGATCAAAAGAGATTAATAAATAAAATGAAGAAAATGCATTCTAGAATGTGATGTGATTTTAATTTAGACTCACATCATGATTATTATATAAAAATGTTCATACATTTCCCAAAAGCATAAGCTCTTCAAAGTTCTTTTGCTAATTAAGGTGGTAAAGACAGAACCTGGAAAAAGCATTCAATATTGAATGAGAGTATTTTAATAACAATTCTCTTGAACCACTCCTTTGTACACACAAATGTTTTTGATTTGTTTTTAATGCACTGAATAAATATAAACATTCTTGGAAGATAGCATCTTTCATGTTTTCATTGAGCACCCTCTAAAAATATTCAATTACTGTGCCAGCTGTCATTAGAATGAGATGGAAGAATGGTGCTGCTATAATTTCCTTAAGTTTCCTTATTTCTTTGAGGATATTACATTTTTGCTTTAAATTATATTCATATGCATAAAAACATACATACAAATATTTATTTATGTCTGAGTCTACATGCTTTAAGACTTTATTTATACACATATACATATATGTATAATTTATATATAACCACATTGTAGGTTGCCAGCTTTTGACAGAAGAAGTAAAGGTCAAAATCTGCAGTAATCTTCAGCTTATAATTTCTCCCAGATAGTAATGATTTGAGTCAACAAGGATTTCTGTGAACATTATCTGCCACTATCAATTATAAAACACTTTAAATTCCATTTTTGTTATTTTATAAAAATAGATTATAATAAGTACATATATTTTAATGTACAGTATAATTTTGAAATGTTTACTCACAATAATTATAACTCTTTACTGTTTTTAGAATTTCATTTCGAATTATATACTATGTCCCTCAAGGCTCTACTACATTAAAGCTGACAGGAATACAGAATCATTTATTAAGAATGGGAAGGAAATTTTGGCCAATTTCCCCCCTCCACCATCTTCCTCTACCCTCAACCCATACACAGGAGAAGATTTGAGAACTGGAGGGATTTGGAGATTTTTGACTGATTTAGGGAGCCAGTCAGTCAGCAAGCCTTTAATAAGTGCTTATTACATGTCAGGTCCAATGCTATATTTAGGAGATACAAAATAAAAAACAACAATATGAGCAAATCACCTCTGTTCTCATGATCTCAAGAAGTTTACTACCTATTAAAGAAAGATAAATGAGTGAAAAACTAGAAATAACCATCAAAGATAAGACATTAGGATTAAGGATGGTCAAGAAAGACATTTTAGAAGGTGGGATTTTAGCTGTGACTTGAAAGAAGCCTGGGGGATCAGGAGATGGAGATAAAAAGAAATGAAAGTCCAAGTTAAAATTTCTGATGCAAGGAACAACAAGGGGGGGGGGGAGAGTGTCACTAGACTGATAATTACTTTGTGTGGAGAAAATAGGCTGGAAAGATGAAGGGGGTCAGATTATGAAGGGATTTGAAGACTAAACTGATGATTTGAGGATTTTATATTTGATCCTACAGGTGAAATGGAACCATTGGATTTATTGAATAGGGACTAATCGTATCTGATCTATTAGTGCAGGAAGAGGAGAGGCAAATGAACTGGAAAGGAGTAAGACTAGAAGCAGAGAAATCAGTCAAAAGGCTATTATAAGACACTCACAATAGAGGTGTTGGCATCTTGCAGAAGGGTGATGGTAGTAGGAAAGAAGAGAATGGAATGTATATACAAACTGTTCTAAAGCAGAAGAGGACTAAGGAACAAATTGGATATGGAATAGGGGCAGTGAGAGGAGTCATAAATGACAATTAGACTGTGAATTTGGGAGACTAGGTACTTGAGAAGATGATATTCAACCAATGATACAAAGAAAGGTCAGGAAAACTCATCAAGAGGAAGAGAGATTTCAGTGAGTTTCAAATCTTTGAAGGAGTGGGAGATGAAAAGGTATAAAATGAAAGGAATTTTGTTCCCTATAAAGCAGATGCTCTAAAGAATACAATGGAAGGGGGAAATAGCTTTAGAGGTGGAGGAGAGTTTGTAGTGAATTCAAGCAAAATTAGAGAATGGACAATGGGAGGCAGAGAATGTGGTATCAATAATTATATTTGAGATAGAAAAAAAAACATGATGGAGTGGGAGCTTCTTAATCACTGATGTAGAGTAGCAATATCCTGTTGTCAGTCTCAGAATAAATTCCTTTCAGAGTCTAGTGACAAACTTTGTAGCTGAAAAGACAGAAATGAAGAATTGTGAAGTAAATGTCCCCTTGATGAGGCAGCAAGTGTTCAGTCAAATGATTGTTGGAGGGAAAAGGAAGGAATAAATACATCCTTCCTTCTCTTCTCAGCAATGCAAGAATTTAGTAATGCAGAAGCAGTAAATGACTGAAATTGGATTTGAACTCAGGTCCTATAAAATTTCTTTAGTCTATAAATTGTAAAATAATGCTTTAGACATATAGCTATAGGATTTTAAAATGTTTTCCTAAAATACAAACAGAAAAAAAGTTATTTCAGTTCTCTTCTATTTACTATGTCAAGAGTAGGCCCAGTATTTATTTCTCAATACCCCCCATCTCAAAGTAAGATAATAAAGCCCGGAAGTTTGCCAATAGATTTTCTTCCCCCTAGGAAGCATGGGAAGGTGAAGGTAACAAGCATCTATAGAAGGTCTACTATGATCCAGAAATTGCGATAAGTAATTTACATTTGATCCTCATAACAACTCTTAGAAGTACAGCTTTTTAATATCACTATTTTATACTTAAAGAATCTGAAAAAAAAACAGGTTAAATGGTTTGCCCAGGGAGCATATAGATAAAAAGTATCTGAGGCTAAATTTGAATTGACTGCAAGGTCAGGCTCTATACAATGCATCACCTAACTCACTCTTAATAGGTCACTTTATGCTAAATTTGTTTGGTTTTGTTTTTTAAATATTTTATTTATTTTTCCAATTACATGCATTGGCAGTTTTCAATAATTATTTTTGTTTTTACATTTTTCTCCCTTCCTCTCATCCCACTCCCCATGATAGAAACCAATCTAATGTAGGTTTTACATGTATAACCATGCTAAACATAGATCCTATTATTCATGTTGTGAAAGAAGAATCAAATGCAAATGGAAGAAAAATAATAGAGAGAAAAAATGGCATAAAACATAAGACAACTTTTAAAAATTAAAGATAATAAGTTTTAGCCTGCATTTAAATTCCACAGTTTCTTCTCTGGTTAGGAATGGGACCTCCCATTATTTGCCTTTTATAATTGTCTTTCTTATTGTGCTATTGTTTTGTTTTTGCCCATATAGGTTTTGTGTGCTCATGGGCATATAATTAACAGTAGCCATTAGGGAGATGAGAATAGATACTTCCAGTTTCTTGTTCCTAGTCTTCTCCAAAGGAGACTTTGATTCCTATCAATAGGGGAAGCAGAAGGTTGGTGCAAGAAGCTGACCACTAAGCTCTCCTTAGAAAGAGGAAGTACTGAAATAGAATCACTTCTAGGGTATCTAGAAGACAAGAATTCACTCCATCTCAGACAATTAGTAACTGTGTGCCTCTATGCAAGTCACTTAATGTCTATTTGCCTCAGTTTTCTTATCTGTAAAATATGCAAAAAAAAAAAAAAAACCCTACCTCTTCTTCCTCTACCCTAAAGTCTTTTCCTGTGAGGACCACAATAAGATGTATGAAATCTTTAAAGAGAATAGATTACCAGATCTTCCTATTTGTATCCAAAGGAACATTATATGAAGGTCAAGGAATAGCAGTTAGACCTCAATATGGACTATCTTATTAGTTTAAAATGAGAAGAAAACAAAAAGATTTTCTTGTTAACTTATTTATGGTTATGTCATGCAAAATGCTAAACTAGATGAATCAAAACCCAAACTTAACATTACCAAGAGAAATAACAACAATCTCAGATATGCAGATGATACCACTCTGACAGTAGAAAGTGAAAAATTAAATACTTTAATGAGGTTAAAGAGAGAATATAAAACTTTACTTAAAGCTTAAAATCAAAACAAAACAAACCAAGAAGATCTTGGCACCTGATCTCATCACCTCTTGACAAACAGAGAAGAAATGGAAGCAGTGTCAACTTTTATATTCCCGGGCTCAAAGATCACTGCAGACAGCAAATGCAGCCATGAAATTAAAATATTTTTGTACCTTAGAAGTAAAGTTACAGCAAACCTGGGCAGCATACTTGAAAAGCAGAGACATCATCTTGCTAAGAAAACTCTATACAGTAAAGGCTTTGCTTTTTCCAGTATTAGTGCAGTGTAGTCAGGGAGTTGAACTAAAAGGAAGACCATGTATTAAAGAATCACTATTTCTGAAGTATAGTGGTGGAAAAGACTTTTGAAAGTTCCTTGGACAGTAAGAAGGTCAACTAAGTTAATATTCAGGGATATTAATTCAGGCTATTCACTGGAAGGTTGAATGTTGAATATTGGGCTTAAATACTTTCACAACATAATAAGAAGATATTTTTTGGAAAAGATATATATTGGGGAAGATTGAAGGAAAAAAGGAAAAGGGAATAACAAAAAATGAGATGGTTTGATGGTATTATGGTAATAAAAACATGAACTTGGAAAGACTTTCAAGAGATATTAGAGGACAGTAAGGCCTGGTATGCTATGGCCCAGGATTTCATGAAGAGTCAGTAACAATAGAATGACTAAACAACACTCCTGATCACTATTCCTTAACAGGAAATCTTGACTCTCTTCATATACATGCATACTATACATACATATCTATATATAAATATATTAATATAAATAAATAGATATATTAAATATAAATGTATAAATATAATAAATATATAGTCTATATATACCTATATATACATATATAGATATATATAGATGCCAGATAACGCAGAGTAAATAAACTCACCCATGTGAAGACACATATGTATCTCAGATCTTAGCCAAGGGGAATTTCTCCAAAGTATCTAGTATAAGCAGTTTGGAGCTAAGAACATGACAGAGATTGTCAGTTCCTCTACATGTCAATGTAATTTGAGCATCAGTAAATTCAAAGAAATAACGTACAAAATCACTTCAAAATAGATACGTCCTAGTGGAGGAGGTGTTTTGTTTTTGCCAAATCTTTCTCTCTCTAGAACGCTCCTGAGAGGTTGTAAATGAATGACCCATCTTCTCTTTTGATTCTGGAAGTTAGAAGAACCCAGATCTCTATTCTCCTCAGATCTATTCCTCTTTATTCTGACCTTCAGGCATGGAGAATTGCATAATCTGTTACTCTAATGAGGAGAGAGTTTTCTTCAATTGGTTCTTTGGGCCAAAGCTTACATATTGACTTTTTAAAGTCATGTAATCAAAATTTTCCATTTTATTTACTAAATTTATCCCTATTTTTGCTTAGTTAAGAACTCTTTTCCTATAAGAATTGTGAAGAAAATATTTCATTTGTCTCATATCTTCCCAAGGTTATTTATTTTATATCTACATCAAAAGATTATTGTTGTATATTGGACTAATTCTAGTTCTTCCTTTTTTTGCTCTTGTAGAAGAGAGAGTCAATCCAAGAAACTTGAATCCTTGGAATTATTAAACAATAAAATGCTAAATAGAATTTTTTCCCCACATCTTACATATAAAAGTAGTTGCATTGATTATTTTCCATTAAAATGTTAAACTATTTTTATGTATTTCATAGAATAATCTGAATTAAACCATCTTCCTTTCACCCATTTTCATTATTTTCCACCTTTCTCTCTCCTTAACTATTCTTGATCTCATTCCTCCCAAGTTATAATTTTGCCTAGTTCAATAAAGTAATCCTCTGAAAAGATAATAGAAATGGCACTGAATTAGTACATTAATTCAGGTAGCATTATAATTTTTATTATTTTGGCATGTTCCACCAATGAATATTCACTTATTTAATTATTTATTCCTCTATTTTAATGGATATTTTGAATTTTTATTCATGTAATTCACATACTAAGCATATTCATATTATGTATTAATTTTCATTGTGGTTTTCTTTTTTATGTTTTTGTCAGTAATATAACAAAAATTGATTTTTATATATGCATCCTTTTTACTCAATTATTTCAAATAATTTTAGTTGATTCTGAAGAATTTTCTAAGCAATTTGATTATCATGAAAAGTATTTTTTATATATTTCTACTTTTTTTCCTCAATATTTTCTTTACTATCGATGTAAATTTTCACCTAACTTTTACTTCAGTTCCATTTCCTTCTGTGGCCCAATAAAAACTGTTCTAATTGCAGATTTGGTTTTTCACTGATACCCTCCTTTCTGACTATTCCACATTACATTGTGACCAGAAAACAAAAAAATACTGATTCAGGATTTCTTTAGAGTACTGCATAGCTGACACTTCTCAGACACTGTGTTGCCCTTATCTCTTTGACCAGGCTTTAGTACTACTGGTGGAGAGTAAAAGAAGTTAGCCTGAGTATTGGACCTTTATCTTTCTGTGACCACATGCAATGCTACTTTTTCCCCTCCTCCTGTTGTGACTAGAATTATAAAAAAATGGCAGGTGACTATGTATTTCCTAGTCTTTTCTCCCTATGTAGGAAACTATGGGAAATGTCTCAATCACTTTGACTCCTACAGTCCTTGGCTAATATCCACTGACTTTAGGATCCAGAAGATCACACTAACTTTCAACTGCTTTCTTTTTCTCTACAATTAACAGTGAAGTAAAAGACTTCTTGCTGCTGTATTGCCTGTGTGGGAATAGATGGAAGAGCTTGCTAATAACTTGATTTTTTTTCTTCCTCTGTATTCCTTGCAGTGAATTTATAGACACATTCTGGAATATTTGTGGGTGACCTTAATTCTTTTACATGTGTTAAATTTGGCATCTTACATGGGAGTCATCATAAAACTTATGAAATAAGGAATAAAAGTAGTATTTAAATATAATTGTAGCAAGGTCTTGTTTTATTTAGCCCCTTCTCCATTTTATTAATTTAAAAATTTATCTGGACCTTACTATTTGCTTCCAAGAATATTTAATCAAGGTCCATTCATATGGATATTTACATATATTTATTTCAAACATTTATTTTCCTTAGTTTGGCCTTTAGCTTTCCCCTAGAACAACTTACTATAGAATTAAAATTACTGCTAGCTCTGTTGCATCCAAAAATTCCATCTTATCCAAGGAAAAGTCAATATGGTGATGAGGAAAATTAAGTATAATTAAAGCAATGACCAGAAGACAAGGCATAAAACTGCTAATTAGAATGAACCATTGAAAATAATATGGATATATAAAAGAATCTTGCAAACTGTAATTATTTGGGCTTCCTAGTGAACTAATGGAAAAAAATAAAATTAAGATTATATCCTAAGAGAATAAAAATGAGAAAAGGAGTCAGAGAGGTCTGTATTTAAAAGGTTCTGAGACAAAAGACATACAATTTAATGACAAATTTAAAAGGAAAGTCTTTGTAATATTTTTAAAAGAATATCTTCAAACAATTGAAAACTAAAAATGAAAATAACAGAGCCTTCTACCATCTTTTGTTATTGATAAGTAGCTGCCATTTTAATAATAACATTATGTAACACTTCATGTTTTGCAAAGAACTTTCCCTTCTAGAGATAAGGAAGTTGATGCTGAGAGAAATTAAGTAACTTGCCCAGGGACAGCTAATTTCTGATGTAGTATTCGAATTCAGATGTTTCTCACTTCATATTGAAGTCTAGAGCTCTATCTCTTACACCATGTAGCTGTCTATGATCTAAAAAGTGTCTTATTTTTATTTTCATTTATTTATTTGCTGTGGTTGATTTATATGTTGCTTTGGGGTTTTTTGATTTGCATATTTCTTTTGGTGATTTGAAATATATTTCCAAATAGTCCTATAATCAATACAACTAATTTTGATACTTTGTGATATTTGCAAGCATGTATCAATCAAATCTTTGAATTTTTAGGAACTGATCAATCCACAAATATCTATTTCATGCCTATTTTCTCTCAAGCACTATGCTAGACATGAGGATATAAGTTCAATCATAAAAGAATCTTTATTTACAAGGATATTCCTATCTAATAAGAATGACAATGTAAGATATTTACATATACATATAGATAGAGCTAGAGTTAAAAAGAGAGAAAAAGATAGAAATAGAGAAGATAAGGATATAGGTAAAGATGGAGTTGGGTATATACAAAACTGAGTTTATATAATATACCTACACACGCACACACACACACACACACACACACATACACATATGCCTATGTATGTACACACACAAAAAATAAAAAAAAACCTCATAGATATGAAGAGGACAAAGTATTTGAGGCACAACTTTGGTATCATAGTTCTTGCTATCAAAACACCACAGTAATCCACATTGCATGTAGTCTATGGTCCAAAACCATAGGATATATAACATCTAATTAGTCAAAGATGATATACTTGTAATGTTCTCTAAAAGGAATAAATTATTTGACAATAGAGAATTTATCTAGAACAAAGATGATCATTTGTGAAGGAAAGATCATTCTTTGGAAGCATAAATATGTGTCTTTTTATTTACCTTTTGAATTGTCAATCATTTGTGTGAATTTGTCTAAAGGGTTTTCTCTGTATTTCCTTTCCATTGCATGATATTTCTTATTTGTAAAACAAAAGTGGAGATTCATTTTCTATTTGTGCTGTGAAGCTCATTCTGATTTTAGGAAGGCATTGGGAAGTTGGAAATATGCCAGTATTCAAGTCACAGAGTAGGAAAGTGAACTCTATGTGTTCTTCAATATATAGTTTAGCTCTCTTGCTAATAAAACAGTATAAGAGAGCCAACAAAGGCAACTATGGTATAGCACAGAGGAAAAAGAGAAATAGAATGTATAAACAACTCATATTTTAACTTATACAAATTAGAAAATCATTGAATTTTTAATTGTAAGTCTCTGAATTGCATGAAAATAATTGCAAACTGAGAACAAATCCAAACTTAGCTAAATATAGTCAAAATAATGCCAGGAGAAAAAGTTTGAATACTAAAGAAAAAATAAAATTTTGTAAGAAAAACTAAAAAAAAGTATATGCTTTTAAGATCCTCAAGGATGATATTGTAAGCTCTTTCCTTTGTAATTACTTCTTGCTAATAGATGGCTATAAATGTTTATCCTGCTGTGAGCTAAACCAATATTTGGCAATCTGGATTTATTAAAATAAATAAATTAAGAGTTGATGATACTTTCTTCAAAAGGATATTTTACTTTACAAATTGGCTTACTACAGGTGACCTGAAAAAGACAGATTTCAAAATAAAGGAAATATTTTCATATATGATCCAAATTACAAGAATATAATCTCTACATTTTTGGAACAAAGTTAATAAATAAATGAAGTCTTTGGTTTACTGCTCTAATTAAAGATTAAAATTCATAATATTAACTGCAGTGATTTGATTATAAGTTTGACCTTGAATAGAATTTATAGTGTTAAAAGTCAGATCAGAGTGGAAGGTAGGATTCTTTGCATTTCTCTCAGTTGTTGATCTTAGGTCCATGATATTCTATTATTTCATTCTTGCTCCTTCTGCACCCCAAAAACCTAACTTTTTACATTTTGAGCCTTAAATTCTTAACATTAATCTCAATGTTTAAAATGTTGGAAACTAGCTGATACACACACATAGTGCACTGAACCTGGAGGTAGGATGACCCAAGTTCATGAATTATAAAATGGGAAACATTATAGGACCACTTTTGAAGTTGGGAGATTTCTCTTTTTCTCTGACTTAGACTTTAACTCTTGGTCAGTATCTAACTCTCTCTCTCTCTCTTCTATTTGTATTTTTTTCACTCTCTGTATGTGTATTTCTCTCATTACACCATACACATTCTCTCCCTTTATTTCTTTGACATAATGATGACTAAATTTCCTACTTTTATGCTCAAAAGTATTTTCCTCCCTGTTAAGCATTTTAGAAAATATTTTCCTTTTATTGATCTTTGAGATACCAAGGATATCTGCATTAGTATCATATTGTCTCTTTGTTTCAAAAGTTTGAACTCTAAAAGACCCTAGGACTTCAAATGAACATAGGTACCTCTTTCTGAGATTTTCATTATAAACACCCACACAGAAGCTGTTTCTGCTAGAAGCTATTCTCCTCCTCCCCTTGTGAGTAACCTGACTTAATGTCAACTCCATTCACACTAGGAACCTCCAACATAAGCAGTAATGCTTATGTAAATATCTGAATTCCTTTGCAAACACTTCCTAATAAAGGAGAGTAAGAACAGTGAAAGAGGTGGGTAGTTAGGTAGTGGGTCTATGGTCTTAGATCAGTCTAAATTATCTTCTGTGTTTCTTCTATCCATGGCTATATCTTTTAATTAGCTGGGTCTAAAAACAAGAAGTCTTATCATTCATCTACACAACAATTTTTCAAATATTTGAAACTACCTCTTAGAGTTCCTATCTTTCCATGTCCCCTCTTCCCCAAGCTAAATATCCTCAATTTGCACATGTGTGTGTTTGTGTGTGTGTTTGTGTGTGTGTTTGTGTGTGTGTTTGTGTGTGTGTGGTATGTATGTGCGTTTTGAATGATTTTCACATGGCACAAACTTAAGGACATTTACAAACCTGCTTGCCTACCCCACTGACACTATCTGACACTGTGAATGTAGATTTCAAACTGTATTGCCCAGAACTGAAAGTAATGCATCAGATATGGTCTAATGAGAACAGAGAATGAAAATGTTATTATCTCATTATTCTTGATTGTCTTTCTCTGAATTCAATTTTAGTTTACACTAACTTTTGTGACTATGATTGCTAACTCATTTAGAGTAAACTGATTTAGATGGAGTTTTTTGTTTCTTTTTTAACAACAGTCATCTTGACAAAGTTCTCTGACTTAATTCATATAGAATTATGTTTTAAGCTCAGGACTTATATATGTCTCCCAAGTAAAATGGCATTTCCCTGAACTGATCCAATGGTTAGTCTTTCAAAATCTTATATTATCTCTTAATTCTGATGCAGTGTGCGTGGGTGAAGTCTCTCTAACTGTGCCCTGGCTGCCATCTTTGGGGGAAGTTGCTTGCAAAGATCATTGGGGTTCATATTTCAGTGAAAAAACTCCCAAGACTCCCTGTCTAAAAATGAAATCAGGTTAATACAAACTTTTTTAAGGCAGCAACAAGGTAAAGAGAGTAAAGTTCTATAGATTCAGGAAAGTTAAAGAAAGAAGAAGCAGGAGCAGCCTCCTTGAGTAACAGAAGGGAAGTAGGGGTAAAAAGAAGAAACCAGAAGACAGCAGATGAACTGTGCCATCACTGGAGATCACCTGAAGATAGCAGTTTGGGGAGAGAAAGAGGGACTTTTTACAAGAATTCTTGTAGTAGTTAGGACATAATTAGGAGACGGGTTAGGGTGGTACTGGGGAGGGAATAAGGAGGGACTTAATGCATGATATAAGGCTATGTTTCTGTGCAGATCTGAAGAAGCTTAGGTTTCTATTTTAACCTTAGGAATTTATAGCATCTTGCTTGTTTGTATGTTTGTGTGTGTGTGTGTGTGTGTGTGCGTGTGTGTGTTTTTCTCCTTTTTTAATCTTTATTTTTTTATTTTTGTACAAATGAAATTTTATGCATTACTAAAATATTCTTGTTTAAGAGTAAACACAATACCCTCTCCCCCAAACAAATATAGACCAGAATGATCAATAAAGGAAAGAGAAAAAAATTTAAAAAAATTTTAAAAATGTGCTTCAGTCTGTGTTCCAACACCATCAGGTCTGTTGCAGGTGGATCACATTCTTTATGATAAGTCTATCACAAAAGTTACTTCCATATTTTTCCACCATTGCTTTTGCTGATCACAACTCCCTCCATTCGTACCCCCCACCATATACTATATTTTCTCTCTGCTTTCACTCTGTTCTTCTTCTTAAATGTGCTGTAGGGTAACTGAGTAGCACAGTAGACTGATCACCGGCCCTGGGGCCAAGAGGCCCTGAGCCCACATACCACCCCTAAAGCCCAGCAACCACCCAGCCCTGTGGACCTGGACAGGCCATCCAATCTCAGCCCTTTGCAAGAAGTAAAAAATGAAATATGTTATATCTAACTACTCTCCCCCACAGTCCACCCTCTTCTCTATCACTCATATCCCACCCTTCCCCTGTCCCCCTTCTCTCCTTTTTATTCTAGATGTTTATACCTCATTGAGTATATATATGCTGTTAGCTCTCCTAGCCACCTCTGAAGAGGTGCCTTCTGTGCTTCCATATCATTGCAATAGCTCATCGCAATTAAAAAAAATCTTATTATATGAAATATCTTACCCTATTCTACCTCTCCTTTCTCTTACTCCCGTTACATTTCCCTTTTAGTCATTGACTACATTTTTACAATATATTTTATCTTCAAATTCATCTCTCTCCTGTGCTTCATCTATAAAAGCTCCTTCTGCCTGCTCTATTAAATGAGAAGTTTCATATGAGTATTATCAGTATCATTTTTCTATGCAGGAATACATGTAGTTCATCATCATTAAGTCCCTCATATTTTACCCTTCTACTCCACTCTCTATGCTTCACCTGAGTCAAGACTCAGACTATTTGAAGATCATACTTTCTGTAAAGCTCTGGCTGTTTCAACAGAAACAATTGAAATTCCGCTGGTTCACTGAAAGTCTATCTTTTCCCCTGGAAGAGAATGTTCAGTTTTGCTGGGTAGTTGATTCTCAGTTGCACTTCAATCCCTTTTCCCTTCTGGAATATTATATTACAAGTCCTATGAGCCTTAATGTTGCTGCTAATTCTTGTGTGACTGCAGCTCCATGATATTTGAATTGCGTCCTTCTGGCTGCTTGTAATATTTTCTCTTTGACTTGGGAGTTCTGGAACTTGGCTATAATATTCCTAGGGGTTGTTATTTTGGATCTCTTTCTGGGGAAGATCAGTGGATTCTCTCAATTTCTATTTTTCCCTCTGCTTCTAGGATATCTGGGCAATTTTCTTGTAGGAATTCTTTAAAAATGAGGTCAAGACTCTTTTCCTGATCATGACTTTCAGGTATACCTTCTGAATCTTTTTTCTAGATCAGTTCAATGAGATGTTTCTCATTTTCTTCTAATTTTTCATTTTTTTGGTGTTGATGTATTATGTTTTGACTTCTTGTAAAGTCAGCAACTTCCTTCATCTCCATTCTAGATCTGAAGGATTTGTTTTCCTCAGAGAGCTTTCTTATCTCTTTTTCCATCTGGTCAATTCTACTTTTTAAAGCATTCTTTTCCTCAATAATTTTTTGAACTGTTTTATCCATTTGACTTATGCAAGTTTTTAACATGTTATTTTCTTCAGCATTTTTTTGGATCTCCTTGACTAAGCTGCTGACTTCTTTTTCATCTTTTTCCTTCATTTCTCTCATTTCTTTAACCATTTTTTCTTCTCCCTTACTTGATATTCATAATCTTTTTTGAATTCTGTCATAGCCTGAGCCCAATTTCCATTTTTCTGGGAGTCTTTAGATGCAGAAGCTTGTATTTCCTCATCTTCAGACTGAGTATTTTGATCCTTCTTGGGATCATAGACAATGTATTTCTCAATGGTGTTCCTCTTTTTTTCCTCTGTTTATTCATTTCCCCAGCCTTTTTCTGGTTTTGGGGTGCTTCCTGCACTTTTGAGTATTATTGGGACACTCACAAGGATCTCAGTCTGTGAAGCTCTGTGAATGACCAGAAGTGCACCCCTCTGCCATGGGACTGAGATTGGGGGGGACCTTCCTTTTCTATGGGGGGCTTAGACTGTGATCAGGATGTGGTCAGAGCTCCATAGACCTGTTCCAGCCATAGAGGACAGAACTCGGAAATCTGTCTCCTCTCCCCTACCTTTGTTAGACTGAGCACTCAAAACTCAGTTACCTGGGGGGCACCTGCTTATTGTCTCCCCCTGCTTTCTTGTCCTAGATCTGGGATGTTGGGCCATTGCTACTTGCTGAGTGCCCTAAAGGCTTCATGTGCTCACTCTGTCAGAGGTCCCCCAGCTGTTCTTCCAAGTTGTGCTTGGTGCTCCCCGAGGTATGGGTCAGGAAACTGCCCCCGCTGCAATGAGCTGGCTCCCAGGAGCCCTGGAGCTGCCTCCAGAAGAGTGAAGTTCCTTCATTCTGGTGGGCCACTACTTTAACCTGGTGGAATGGAGCCTTTCCACTATTTTCCAGGTTACCTCTGTCTGGAGAATTGCCTCACTTGATCCCTCTTTGGGTTCTGTCTCTTGAAAATTTAGTTAGATTGATAATTCATGATTTTTAAAATATTATAGAGCACCTAAGAGAGACTCTTCTCCTGTCATCATCTTGGTTCTGCCTACAAATACTCAGGAACTTATAGCATCTTAATTGAAGGGCCCAATTTTACTGGGAGTTAGGGTCTCATTTAACAAATTAGTACTTCTTTTCTGGGTGAGATAACTTGGACATTATAATTTAGATTTAATAGCTTAAAAGACTAACTGTATTAACAGAGCATGTGTTTACTAGCTACATTCCTTACTTTTTAATAAGGGGCTCACCTATAAGTACAAGACCAAAAAAGCAAAGAAAGTATTATAACAATACAGAATACAGAAGAGGGGGAAAATATGCATCTCTCTTTGCTCAGAGTTGCTCTGCTTCAATTATATTAACATAAATCTAACCAATACAGTGTTCTTAGTTTGCATATTTAATAAGATTTATATATAAATTGCTTTCAAGTTTCATTCTTTACACAGTTTTTCATAAAAATTAGGAAAAAACTGGGGTGGCTAGGTGGCACAGTGGATAGAGCACCGGCCTTGTAGTCAGGAGTACCTGGGTTCAAATCCGGTCTTAGACACTTAATAATTACCTAGCTGTGTGGCCTTGGGCAAGCCACTTAACCCTGCTGCCTTGCAAAAACTAAAAAAAAAAATTAAGAAAAAACTTTTTCAAAGAATTCTCTATAAATTCCATTTAAACCTTATAAAAAGAATATTTTATTATACATAATATATATTATACATATATTGATGACCCATTCCTTATTTGTGATCATTATTTCTCTTCCTTCATTAGTCATTCCTTTATCATTAACATTCTAGAATTTTTACAGGACTCAAAACGGGTCAACAATTTATAGACTCAATTCTCTTTCCAAATTCAAAAATAAACTTATGTTGAGTTTTGAAACCATAGATACTTCTTACTAAATCAAAGAATGAAGAAAATGCATTTTAAGAACTTACTAATTCTTGGTAAACACTTTGCAAAGTCCTGATAATGCTAAAAATAAAAGAAGACAGTAGTTTTTTTGTTTGTTTTTTAGGTTTTTGCAAAGCAGCTGTGTTAAATGGTTTGCCCAAGGCCACACGTCTAGGTAATTATTAAGTGTCTGAGACCGGATTTGAACCCAGGTACTCCTGACTCCAGGGCTGGTGCTCTATCCACTGCGCCACCTAGCTGCCCTGTTTATTTTCTTAATATATTCACTCTTGACATGAATAAAGAAAAATAGGCAGAGAAGTTCTAATGTATTGCAAATGGGAAGGTCCTTGAGTCTTAGGAATAGAGCTATAGAATTGATAACAAATTTCAGCATTTCAATAGATGTATAAGGGTTTGTTCCCCTGTACTGGCTTATCACTGCTTGCAAAAAAGGAAGTAGATTTAAAGTTCACATTGAAGAGAATCAAAGTATATGAACACTTTAGTAATTCCTGAGATACTTTCAAATTGTTTATTTGACCATTTCAAAGATGAAAACAACCATACATTAAAATTACTATGATCTCATAACTTTTATTTGTGGAGAGTTTTATGGGAAATTAAAATTTTATGTGACTTGCCCAGAGTCATGAATCCAACATGTTTATACTTAAAACATGAGCACAAGCCTTCCTGACTCAAAGTTGGTTGTCTTTCCCCAGGTCAAACTTCCTCTCATTGTTTCTGATTTTATTGGCAGAATTTATTTTTCTTTTCATCCTTAGATTCTAACCATCTTTTAAAATTTTTCATAAATGGTAAGTTCTTAATAAAAATTTGTTGAATTAAACTTATTTGAGGTACCACAAAAAAACCAAGAAGCCTGATCAAAAGAATTATGACTGCTGTAGAGAATACATATTGATGCTAATATCATTTTTTTAGTTCCTATTCATAGCATTTTACTACCAAAGACAACAACAACAAAACCTTTGCAGATGATGACAGCTTTTCTCCTTTTGCTATAGCTGCTAGAGAACCCCCCCCATTTCATAGAACTTGGAGCCATTTCATTTATTTGCTCTAGTTTATTAAATGTCTGGAATCAAAGCCTTGGAGATCTCTTGTACAAGATAACCCATGAGTTCCTATAGAGGATAGTGCAGAAAAGTTTATCAAATATTCAATTATTTTTTTCTTTTATTTTGTCACTGAAATTATATTTATATTTCTCTTATTTTTTGGATTACTTGTTTTAGTATTTTTTTCCTTAGTTTCAGCAAAGGTTATTCATCCAATAATATAAAGGTGACCAAGTTCAGTATGAATAATAGACAAATGATGAAATGGTACATACAAAAAAAATAAAAAAGAATTATTCATTTTCCAGGCATGAATGATATGAGTATCTAATTTGAATTTAGAAAGGATTTTTCTGGAAGGCCACAAGATAACATCAAGGAGTTCAGAGGGATGTATATTATGACTTGCAGGTCTTGAAACATTAGAAAGTAACTATGACAATTGTTTTTAGACAACAATGGAAAAATTTCAAAGGAAATTATAAATAGTCCATTTGGACAAATTTTGTTTCAATCAGTGATTGACTAGTTATTCAATTCAATAACTTTTCAATAAAGTTAATTTAGATTTAAAGTAGAAAATTCATTTTTTATGACTAGCCAGAACTTGGATAACTGGATTTCTTTAGTTAAAGAAAGACTTGTTGCATAAAAAAATAAATCCCTCTATTATTAGAAATGTTAAATTTAGCATGTCATAATGACAATAGGAACACTTAAGAAAATTGTGAATCCTGCTCTTGTGACTAGTCTCAAGAGACATTGAAGTTCAAGTAATCTCTAAGATAAGTAATGGGACAAATGCTGTTTTTAAAGGCATTTAGCTTCTTTTTACAGAAATGACAGCAACATGATTTACCTGCTGAAAATAGTGAAAGGGGAAAGATTCTTGAAATACGCTTTGGAAAAAGCATTCCTAAGACATTTTAAAGTTTTTTTAAAAAAAAGAAACATTAAAGTATATTAGACCTTCTCTATGCAGGCCCTCTTGAGTAGTGCTGACATATAATAGTCAAGAAGATATAGAAATATCCCATTTTTAATATATAAAAATAAAAATTTGACATCAGCCTAATGAGACCCAGTTCTCTCTTTGACTGTCTCTATGTCTTCTTCTCTCTTTACATTTATTTATGCAAACATACATACAATTTATAAATGTGGCATGCATGCATATATGCATGCAATGTATATTTGTATAGATTCCATCTGTATGATGGAATATATATGATTTATATATATGTATATCATATATATGTTCCACCTGTATATAAATATATATGTATATACATGTACATATATGCGTGCATTACTCCCATAATTCAGAATTTATTAGGATTACATAATCTTACAGGATGTCAGTTGAATTTTGAACAGCAGTGGGGGGAGAAAAATGAAGCAAGATGCTGAGATCATAGTGAAAACCATTTTTAATCTATGCACTTTGCTGCAGAATCTCATTGGAACATAAACTTTGTTGCATTTCTTGGAAAATGTAAGACATTATTTCTTGTTTCATAACATCTCCACAATTGAAAGAGATATGAGCTAGAGGACAAGATAACATTGGAAGTGGAAAAGGCTCTCAGAATTTATGGATAAATAAGAAAATCTGTTTGTTAGTCAAGTTAAAAGACAGGAAAGTGCAATTAATAACACATTTGTAAGGATGGGATTGATAGTAACTCAGTAAGATTCTCTTACTCCCTTAACAGTAGTGATAATATTCTCAATCAGTAAATAAATAATAGAATTAAGACTAAGTATTAAAATAAGTCCTTTACACCAGAGTGAAGTTGAACAATTAGTTTCAAATTGACTAAAATGATTCAGGCACTTTGGCATCATTTACAAATTATCAATTTGCTTCAGAACTGGAGTCATGAAAGAGGTTTGAGCCAGTAGTGTAATTCTGCAATAAAATGATGAAGATAAAGGGGAATGGGAAGTAAACAACTGAGCTTCAACCATGGCCATAACTCCCCAGTCCTTAGGAAAATTTGGTAAAAGGTTTGGAAGAAAGGATTTTAAATTTCTCATCTGTTTCAACTATTTCCAGCTGCAATCCTGGATTAAATGAAACCAAGGTTGGATTACTTACTAAGACTGAAAAAAAGATTCATCATGCTTAAGAGGAACTTCTTCAATATTTGATGATTAGCAGAAAAGGACTACTAGCAACCAGGAAGTATTAGTATTACTTTTGCCATATAAACTTTCTAAGTGTGAATGAACATTTTTTTTTTTTTTGGATTTTGTATGAGTAAGAGGGAGAGTGTGGCATAGAATTGAAGGTGTGGTGGAAACTTATGCAGCATCTGTTTTTTTTCAAGTTTTTGCAAGGCAAGGGGTTTAAGTGGCTTGCCTAAGGCCACACAGCTAGGTAATTATTAAGTGTCTGAGTCTGGATTTGAACCCAGCTACTCCTGACTCCAGGGCCTGTTCTTTATCCACTACGCCACCTAGCTGCCCCCTTCTCTATATTTTTTTAAGTGGATTTTTATCCCACATGCAAACATTATTGTGAATGTTCAAGTAAATCACATTCATGAATCAACTTTGCTTCTTCAGGGAATCACTTGGAATCCTAATAGACAGTCTTTCTCTAGGACTTAAGGCTTGCTTAGAATAGCAGGATTTGGTATAAGGGTCCTTGGCAACTTGGAGATTATATAGGATACATATCCAATTATTTTTAAGCATTTGTTCTGCAAAACTGTTCTTCAAGTGCCAAGTACGCTGATCATTCATGAACAGAAACATTCCTGAAATTACGGATATTTAACTTGAGCTTATATTATATAAAGGCATTTTATTGTAGAATATACAAACTATTCTGACCCATGAAACATCTTCCCCATTTTTTCTATTTGAAATCACTTAATTTTTTTCCAAGGAATTGAGAAAGACAAACTCATGCACAAACATCTGTATAAGTTTTTCTTAGAGATTTTATATATTTTTTAAATTTCCTCACCCTTTTTTCCAAGTTGAATAAACTTTACCATTTTCAAGGATTTCATTATATATTCTATTCCAATATTTTTGTCAAAGGTAATAAAATCTACATCTACATAGAATTTCATTGGGTACTAAAACTAAAACTTAACATTTGGAAAAATACCTATACATAAATGAATAGTTGTGATAATAATGATATTTATTATTGTTACATTTGATTAAAATATGTTAAAATATGTTTGGGTAATTAGAAGGAAAATAGTTACAGTCTTTGAAAATCATATGTCTTCTATATATTTATTGGTTATTACAAATATTTACAATGTCTTAACCTTAGATGATTTAAAATGATTCATTTATCTATTCATTCAAAAAAATTTATTACATATTTACCATATATTTTTCTGGACATTGAAAGAATTGCAACAATCAATATTTTCCCATCTCATACATATTTAGAGAAGAAATTAGTTTTCTGTATTGAATTTTATGTTCATGAAAAAAATGACATTTTATAATTTTATATAATTTTATATATTTATATAATTTTATAATTTGGTCAATAGGCATTTATGAACACTTATTAATTCAGTCAACATGTATTTATTAATTATTAATGAGCTATTATATGCCAAGCAGAGTGACAAATCTTAGGGCTACAAAGAAAGATAATGACATGATTTTGGATTCCAAAGAGCTTACATGTGAATAGAAAAAAAAAATACGACCAACTATGTACATATAAAAAAATAAAAGGATTAAATTGAAAGTTATCTCAGAGGAAAAGTACTAAAGTTTGGAGAAGGGCCCAAAGAAAACCAGAAAATACTCTTGTAGAAAGTGGGATTTGGACTTATTCTTTAAGGAAGTCAGGGAATCTAGCCATAATTAAAGAGGAATAGAGAAAAATCACTGCAATTCCCAGAATCAATAGATGGAGTATTTCTTTTGGGCATCAGCAAGTACCTGATAATAAAAAATACATGGTAGGGAATAATTAATAATTTAATCAATAAATTAACATTTATTTTGGCACCTAATATGTTTTCAGGAACCTTAATAAGCACTGGGGAAGTAAAAGGAAGCAAACTATACCTTCAAGGAACTTATATTATGTGGGAGATAATATACAACCAAAACCTAAAAACCAGGCTGTATACAAAATAAATAAGAAATAATTAACAGAAGGAAAGCATTAGAATCATAAGGAATTTGACAAGACTTCTAATAAAAAAAGGAATTTTTTTGAGACACAAAAGAATCTGGAAATATCATTAGGTGGAGTGGAGGAGGAAGAGCATTCCAGAATGGAGGACAATAAGAGAAAATTTTCAGAGGTGAGAATGGAGAGTCTTGTTCATGGAATAATCTGAAAGTCAGTGTCACTATATCAAAGAATACTTAATAGACATGCTCATTTCATTAGTGCAATAATCAGGGACAATTTTAGGGTATCTGTGATGGAGAATGCCATCTGTATC
Source organism: Macrotis lagotis (assembly GCF_037893015.1). NCBI lineage: Eukaryota > Metazoa > Chordata > Mammalia > Peramelemorphia > Peramelidae > Macrotis > Macrotis lagotis. The sequence continues at coordinate 141,410,358 of NC_133663.1, read as the reverse complement.
AAAGGAAAGAATTGTGAAGTTTAAACAAATAACAAAGACTTCTACAATTATTTTTTTAAGTATCTTATTAGGCACTTTTGCTATCTCTTGTATTTTTTTTTCTTAAGGATATGATTTCTCCCTCAGCACATTCAGTTTTGTTCAATGTATAGCATGGAAGCAATGTAAAGATTATCAGATTTCTTTCTGTGGGGGGTGGGGGGAGTAAGAGAGATTGGAGGAAAAATTGTCAAATTCAAAAAATAATAAAAAAAAGAAAGGATAGATAGATGTGAGTTATTTGCATGGAAAGGTAGTTAAATTCAAGGGAATTGATAAGATTATTACTTGAAATAGTAGTATAGTTGGGGAAGAAAATATATCAGGAAAGACCCTGAAGGTCACCTGTGGTTTGAAGAGGTCTTCTGGAAGACAATCCAGTACAGAGGACAAAGGAATGGCTAAATATGTAGAAGGACAACCCCAAGTGGGATTCCCAACAGCCTTAAGAGAAAAACATATCAAAGAAGAGAGTGATCAAGATTACTAAAAACAGCAGAGAAGTCAAAGAGAATGAGGATATATAAAAAAAGACTTGAATTTGACAACAAAGAGAACACAGCAACTGAAGAGAGCAGTTTTAGTAGAAAGATAAGATTGGAAGCTGAATTGAAGAGGTTAAAAAAGAAAAAGAAGAGAAAGTAGAGGCAATATTTGTAGATGGTCTTTTCAAGGAATTCAATTACAAAGGGCAGAAAAGAGATAGGATGATAGTCTATAGGGATGGGAGCATAAAGTGAGAATTTTTCAGGATGGAGGAGAAAAGTGCATTTTCTTTTTTTTAACAAAAATATAAAATTTATTTGTTCCATGACAAATAACTAAAATTAGTTTTTTATAAAAGCAATTCCTTTCAGATACTCTGATTAACCTTTAAGTGACATTAAAAAAAATGTTTCAGAATCCTTTTTAATGCAAATATTAGAAAAGTACATTTTCCTAAGCAGAAAGGAAGTAACCAGTAGATGGAGAAGTTGAAAATAAACAATGATATAGGAATGAAAGACCAGGCAGTCTGTTGTAGGAGATGGGATAGAATGGAATCATTTGATTAAGTAGAAGGATAAGCTTTGGTTAGGACTAAATCCACTTTATCATGTGAAACAAAAGGGAAGGAGGAGATAGTGGTTTAAGGCCTCTGGATATTAAGAGATGACAAAGAGGAGAAAAGAGAGAGCTCAGAATAAATGACCTCTTTTTGCCCATAAAATATGAAGTAATGTATGGTTTTTACCCAGTAGTATTGAAGACTCATTTGAAACTGTGTTAGATAAAGTTTTAGTGGACTATGTCCAATGTTATTTTCTTCATCTTTATTAAGCAGGACATTGTAGTATGGATGGTTTAAGTTATCCAAGGCTGAGACTCAGCATAATTGGTGATATAATAAGAGAACTAGGGAATTCATGAGAGGAATATAGGAGTTGAATTGATTTACTGAAGGGTCAAGATGGAGAAAAATAAAGAATTTATTGCAAAGGTGATGACTTTATGACAACTGATAGGTCAAAGGAGTGGGGATCACAATAAGAATATCTAAGAATAGTTTATTTTTAATTTTTAATTTTGTTTTTTTTGTAGAACGGCATAGCTTGAAGTGAAAAATAGATTATGTTTAAATAAGGGGATTTCTGTTTGTACAGGTTTTACATTTGTGACTGATGGTAATTTTGCATCACTGAAATGGGGTGGAAGAATAGCTTATGAAGAGTGAATAGGTTGAAATATATAGTGGTTAAATATTTGTGGTAGAATCAAAATGTATATTGAACTTCCCAAGTAAGAGATCAGGGAGTTGTGGGAGGATAGAAAATTGTGAGTCAGAAAAAATAAAGTCTAAGAAAGGAAGGAGTATGACCAATGTACCTATACATGATCATTACCAGGATTTTTATTAGACTGTAAATTTGAATAGCATGAATCTCAAAAAAAAAAAGAAATTACAAAATGTTGGAGCTAGGCAGATAACTTGAAAGTGTTAATGAGAAAAAAGGGCTATCTCAACTCTTCAAACTTGACTAGTGAACCACAGCAAATGAATAAAAATACAGTCAGTGCTTGGAAGGCTGGCCAGTAAAGCTGTGAAATAAGGGATAGTCAGGATACAGTAAGAACTAATAGATGGATGACAGGATAGAGGAATGGCTTAAAGTGAAGAAAAGTTTTTTGCCTAAGTAATAGGCATTGAGAAGGCAGAGTGGAAGGACTGGGCTTCATTTGGTGGAAATTTTGGTATGGGGGTTGCTGAAGAATGAAAAATCCAGTGATGAACACTACAGAATGGAATTTGAATAATGCTCCATGGGAATTCAAAGCTACTGGAATGTGAAAGGTATGACCTGGTGTGAAAATATTCTTCATTAAGGGAAGGGTACCTTACAGATAAAGATTGGAGAGCCAGCTATAGGAGAATTAGAAGCCCCATTCTGAAATGAGAAGTATGCAGTCAAATGGGAGGCCTTAATTTCAAAGACCTCTTTCTTCTAAAGGCTAGAAATAAAGCAGGGATTATATCTAGAGATTTATATAATAGGGGAAATATATTCTATTCCCCAACACAATTTATCTTTCACATCTGTCAAAATGTATATAGATGAAAAGTCTGAAGTCATAGGGTAGAATCTTCTTTTTACCCTGGAAATTTTTTACATTCCAGTTTTGAGACTAGACTGACAGAAAACTAGAGATTGTCATGTGCTAGCATCAATGAAAGTGGTTGCTTTTGGATAGATGGAGTATTTCCAGTCACTCAGGAGAAACATTGTACCTATAAAAAGGAAGCAAATAAATTCCATTTTGGACAAAGAATACTTGAGATAGTCCAGTGATAAAAAATTTGAAATGTCCTAAAGGTAGGTAATGAGGTGAGATTCAAGCTCAGAATTCAGGTAGGACTCCATACATAGATCTGAGATTAATTTGTACAGAGAAGATAACTGAACCTATGAGAATTGATGAGATCAAGACAGATAATATAGAAGAAGAGAAAAGGACCTAAGATAGAGCATTGGAGAATGACCACATTAATTGGATATTATCTCAGCCATTAACTATCAAAAGCATCTGAAGGATATTCAACAAGGTAGGAGCATGTGAGGAATATAGGCGTGTTTGGTTTCCACAAGTATGTGAAGGGAAATTGTTAGCTTACATTACAAGACTAGGGTCTGCCTGCATTGGTGCCTATGGGCTGGTATGTGAGTATAAGATAAAAAACTAGGCCTCAACCTGATCAAAAATTGGGATTAGATCAAGTATGCCCCTCCTAGTTCTGAGTTAACCTAGGATCTATGTCCTTCTTTATATACTCAAGGAGATTACTATTTCTTCCCCTGTGCTCACTAGTATAATGAGCAGAGTGGGAAAAAATCATTTGACAGTGATTGTACCAATTAGACTATGATCCCAGACTATGATTGGCATGAAAGGGAGAGGAATAAGCTTGAACATAAGACCGAGCCTTGTCATGATTCAGAGCCCCTTGAGAGAGGTGATCTTTTTATTGAGATATCTTAATAAAAGCCATTTTAATCACTCTAGACTAGGTATTCATGAGCCATTGATAATAGAAGAGAATCTGAATAAAGTAGTATCAAGAAAATCTAGAGAGGAGAGTTCATTTAGAAGATTTAAACAGTATCAAAAGTTGCAGAAAGATCAAGAAAAATCTAGGTTTGAGGAAAGGGCATTAGATTCATTTAAAAAAGAGTCCAGTAATTACTTTGGAGACAGAAGTTTGAGTTGATTGTAAAGATAAATGATCAAATCTGATAGGAAGACAAGCTTTTTTGGTCATCTCAACAAGTGAAAGGATATCATTATTCCTTTAAGTCACTGGAAAAAAGATAGAATGTAAGTTCCATGAAAACAGGTAATTTTATTTTTTTCTTTTCATAGTTTCTAATACAGCACATACTTCAAAATAGGTTTTTTTAAAAATGTATTTTTCATTTGAGTTATCCATGGACTGATTTATTCATACATGCATCTAAGTAATTACATATTCAAAAGTATTCCTGTTGTGTATGTAAGCTCCTTCAAGGACTGGCACAGAAGTAGAGTGGTGATAATTTGCTTGTTAATCTAATTTTTTTCTGGAAATTATCAATATTTTCATATTGCAGACATACTGAATAATTACATTTTTAGAGAATTCTAGAGAATCTGGGTGCAAATTCTGGCTATGATATTTACTGGATATTAGAACATGAACAAGTAATTTAAGCTAATTATGCTTCAGTAGCATCATCTATAAAATGGTGATAATAACACTTGGCCAAATCTATATTTCACAGCACTATAGGATACTCAATTTGCAAATCTGAAAGTATTATATCAATGCTATTATAATCATTATTTGCATTGCTTATATTGATATGACATTATTTTGCATCAATTTCACCAAAGAAATCTTATTTTCCTATGAACTTTTTAATGCTTTGAGTCATTTATTTTTGTTGAACTTTTGCAAAGCTTTTGCAAAACAACATATAAAAAATGTTTGTATTATGACTGGAGAAACATAGACTGCTGAATTACTTGACTTGTACTTAACTGTGAGTTGTGAGGTTTGTTATCTGTGATTAATACTTATCAATTAGACCAAAGACATTGCCATTTTCTAAGCCCTGTCTTTGGTTTTGCATTATAAATTGAAGCATATCCTCAGCTGTATAGTTAACCTGAACCAAGATTATCTGTCTAACATAAATCAGCCTGCTGATTTGATATACCAGTTGCATGTCAGAGATTCTCTGCATTAACTTTTTCTTAATTAAACTACTTTTTCCCTAGAGAAGATTACAATGTTAGATTTGTATAAAGCTTAGCAGTTTTTAATGATCTCCCCCAATCAATATCTTATTTAATGCTCACAAAATTCCTGTGAGGTATTAGTATCCCCACTTTACAGATAAAGAAACTGAGAATCAAGAAGATTAGGTAATTTGTCCATGATTCTGAGGTTAGTAAATCCTGTTGCTGTTGTGGTTCAGTCAAATATTCATGACTCCTTTTTGGGTATTCTTGCAAAAGATGCTGGAGTGGTTTATTATTTATTTTCTAACTTATTTTACAGATGAGAAAACTGAGGCAAACAGGATTAAATGACTTTCCAAATAACACAGAACTAGGAAGTGCCAGAGATCATTTTAAACTTAGGAAGAGGAATCCTTTTTTTTTTCTCCAGGATGGGAATTCTATCCATTGTACCCCCCTATCTACATTAAAAATTAGGTATTCTTATTCCAAGTTCAATTCTTATTCTATCACAACTCTCAATTTATGTAAAATGATTAAAGTTTCATATCCACTGAGTCTGCCTTTCTCAGTTTGCATAGAAAAATAGAAAAAGCATGTCTCTGTAAATAAACATCCTTGTATGTGCTGTGATAGTCACACATATATGCATACATATATATACATATATATATATATATATCAAAAGATGTCTTATGAATGTCTAGAGGCAAGAGTAGTCCAATGAAACCCTCTGAGTAGATATATAAATATTAATAATAAGAATTGTTTTCACTACATTTCTCATTTAGCTTAATATAAAGTAAAACAAATAGTTTAATGAAACAAAAATAATGCATTTTTTTCTTTGAAAGTATGTTGAATCATAAATATGATGAAGGGGAAAATGCTGGGTTGTGGTCTAGTTTCAGTTTAAAAAATGCATGAATGAATTAATAAAATTCCAACTCTTGACCCAGAAGTTTTTCAGAAAAAGATAGTTTACTACATATTTCTGTGATTAGCAAGATAGATAGATAGATAGATAGATAGATAGATAGATAGATAGATAGATAGATGTATAGGTATAGATATATCATTAGGATTTCAGGTTATTTATTTATTTATAGGAATATAATTGTCTACATGATTTTTTAATATTTTGTTATAGTTTCTAATAACCAGACTGCTAGATTTCAATATTGTAGAGGCATTTTACTTCTTTAATCTCTTGCTATTATTGTTTGTCCTACTTTCTGAAAAAGGAACAAGACATCAGAAAGATGATACCATGATTTGTCAATGAACCTGATTTAAATGAGGGAGGATTGTGCAAAATCACCACTCTCACTTTCTCTTTCAATCATCTAGGTCACAGGAAGAAATTCATTCCCTTTTCTTTTAGCTATTTTGTTTCCTTTAAGTATTCTCTTAAATGGTCACCCCTCAACCACTCTTTAATAATCCTACCTGATCCTACCCAGTTGTTTTCTTAGTTGTACAACTGGATGTTTAGCTGATTGCTTCACTTTGCAAATATATGCAGTAATATTAAATTATTTAATACCTTAATTAAAACCTTAAGTTATACATGGGTCAGAAATGAATAACATTTTAAAAGTTGATACTTAGCACTAATTTTGGACAATTCACATTGTTAGAGAATGAGAATAACTAATGCTCAAATTGCTGAAAGTAGATTACAGTATCAGAATTTATGACAATTTCAAATTCAGTAAAAAAAAATATTTAAAGTACACTTTTCAAATATATTCAGAATGTTGCATTTACACAGTGGAGTCCTGGACAATTCTTTGATATTGATTATGTGGGAATTCTGTCTACCAGTACAAGTCACAACCCATCCCAATCTGTTTGATTTTCATTCATATATTTCTGTAACTCTTTCAGAGAGAATCTACCAACTATACTGGTGAACATTCTTTTCATATTTCAAAGATTCCATCTATGATTTGGGTATATCATAAGTTGAGTTCCATCCTAGTCACATGATTAGATGAAACAGTTTTCAAGATGTATGTATCCATGATTATGTATTTGTTTTTTATACTATTCCTCAGGCACCTAGTCTGCTAACATGCATCAACCTTTTTTTGTACACTACATACATATTTCCATTAAATGTTGGATCCTATGCAAATTTTATTTTTCTGAGAAGATAGATCATCAAATAGATTGACAAGAAGAATGCTGATGTGAAAGAGAAGGACTTTTAATGTTGCAAAGAACTCAGGAAATTTTTAAGTACTCTCTGATTTCTTGCATTTGATTCAATATCTTCTTAGGAAACTGTGATTACTTACCCATCTCAATAAAACTGATGAACTTAGCTGTATGTCATAATTTAAGTGATTTTTTAAAGAATTCTGTGGTGAATAATTTAAAGCTATCCCTTTCAGATAATTCAATATTCTCCTGAGGTAACTTTGTAGAATTATAAGGATTAAGGTAATTATCACAATGTTATCTATGAATAGAAGTCTGTTGAGAACCTCCTCATTCTCCTTGCCTAGGTAAACTTTCTATATTTTCCTAATATTTATAAATTTATGAGTTTCTATAATTCATAATTTTAGCATATTTCATCTTCTCTAGTAGATGATAACCTCTATTATTTCCATTATCTTTTAAAAATGCAATATCTCCCTATCTATGCACAAGCATTCCCAAGTATTCCATAAATTTAAAAAATAATAGCAAAGGCAAACAAATGAAAAGCAATTCTGATTTTAATTACCTCTTCTAAAAATAGACATATCTTTCCAAACCCTCTTGACTTAACCATTGGGGAGGAAAAAAAACTACTTACAAGAGGTACCTCAAGCTAATCTCTTCCTATTTAATTCTAAACCTTCTGAAATTCAACTTCTTATCATATCATTCAAATAAAATTCTACCTAATGTCACCAGTGTTCTTTTGCTTATCAAATCTAATTGCCTTCTTCAATATTTTTCTGTCTTGAGCTCTCTGAAGCCTTCAGTATTATCAGTCATATTTTTCATCTCGATATTCACTGCTCTATATTTTCATGATACTGCTTTTCTGATCCTTTTTCTACTATTCTGTCAGTTTCTTAGTCTCTTTTTCCGAATTTTCATCCAAATCATTCTATTAAATGTGGCAGTCCCCAAGGGTCTTTGCTTGGAGTAGCTTCTCTTTTCCCTCTATATTATTTAACTTGATTGTATGATCATTTCCAGTAATTTCTATTTAGTCTAGGTATATTATATAAAATTATATAATATTATATACCATGTAATGGTATATGCACCATGAAATATCATATATTATTTTATAATTATGATAATCATATTAATTTTAAATGTAATCTAACCAGACTACAAAAATTGAAGGTACTGCTGATGATCAAGCTTATATACACTTATATATACATAAATGTATCTTCTTGTATGAATGTCTTCCCATTAACCTCCATTTTCTGACCTTCTTATGTTTTCAATGACTATCATCCATGCTTGTAAAGCAGTTAAAAGGGGTCATGTTCATAAAGATCAAATAAACACTTAAAAAAGGGAAGGTAAACAAAATACAAAGTTAAATAGCTTTTGTATTTAGTTTTTTTACATGTTTTTATTCCAATAAAATATGAACTCCTGGAAAAGAGTTACATGAATATTACCTGACTGAATTTGAACAATTTTAAGTTGTGTTAGATGTGATGGCCCCAAAATCTAGCAATCTACATAAAGGGCACAACAAACTAAACAAAAAAGGGACAGATGAAGAATTTGTTGGTAGAGATGGGATCTAAGACAAGACACAAAAGCAGAAACAAATTCAAGATGAAAAGGAGAAAGAAATGAATGACCAGGGCATGAAATTTAACTGGTAGGCATGTATACGCATGAACATGCATCCACATCTTCAAATTCATGTACGCTATTCCCCAAATATTTTAAGTCAAGACTAAACATTGTAAGCCATATTTATAAACACTACATTTAGATATGGATAATTTTGTTCTGCTCAAATGCTCTTAATCTCCAAAGTTTTAGAGCAATGGTTAACAAATAAGAGCACGATGGAGAATAGATCTCATGAAATCAATAGTACTTACAATAATTTACTGGCATACACACACACATAAACATAAATATGATGATATGAGGAATAACTTAGGTACTCCTGAATGGTCCATGCATATTAGTTAATCACAGAAGACAAAGAGTAAATGATTGAGGTATTGAGGTATTACTGGGTTATGCTCCTTTCAGGAGGTATAAACATCTTCATTATTGAGGCAGAAAGGACAACTTGATAGGATGGGATAAAAATGGACACTGTCTCTGGGCCCTTTAAATAGCTAATTTTTGGAGAGAATTTGATACTAGGAGAGCACAGAACAGGAACTGATTGGAGAAGAGAAGCCATCAGAGGGATTAAAATAAATATACTTTCTTTTTCCTTTTTTATCTCATATAAATCTAATTATCTGTATCAGAAGTACTCACCCAGAAGGAAAGAACCCTTCCAACAAATGGAAACCAGTCAGAGGGAATTTGAAGTGTAGTAAAAGGTTTGCACACACACACACACACACACACACACACACACACACACACAAACATTTACACACATAAGACAAGAAGTTACATAGGGACAAAAATTAAATTAATTTCATAGGGTAGAAGCTCAGACAGCAAAAATATTTGTCAGTTATTGAATCACAAACCAAGTACTTAAAACAAATGCATTATGTAAATGAGCATATTTAGACTGTACAAAAAGAGAGAGAGGATTTTTAGGACTTGAGGTCAAAGAGGAGTAAGTAAACTTTTTCATATGTAATTCTTACAAGTATCTCTCACTACCAGTACTTTCTATGTATATGCCACTCCTCCCATAGTTAGTATAAGATTAATGGGACAGTGTTCTATTTTTAAAAGGACAATATATTTTGTAACTACAGTCTTATGATATTATCTTAATCAATGACTTTGTTTGAGATTGATTGTGTCTTCTGCCTGATTGTTAATGGGAATCACACTCCTGAAAGTTAATGGTTTAGAAGTATTCCTCTGAAGGGTAACATTCCTGGAATCTGAGAGTATTAGACACTCAAGAATACAGAATTCTTTAGTATGGGAGAGCAATCCAGATATGAAGTCAATATTTAATGTTATAGAAAAATTTGATATATTAACTTATGTTTATTCAGTTAGTATTTTTTATTCATACCTATAATATTTTCTCTTTGCTTTTGCAATTCACAATTTCCCAAATCAAAGTCATAGTAAAATTATAAACATACTAGTTTGGAAAGAATTATAGGTTTCCAATATTCCATCTTTGCCTTGAATGGATTGAAGTTTCATTTTTATATATACCAAAAAGTTTTAATTAATATCGTGTATGTATGAATTTGAGTAACAGAGTAACAGAGATAATGAAACAAAATGTTACATAAATGTTTTAGAAATGAAAGCAAAATTACCCATCAAATTGTTAAAAATAATCATTGCTTAAGAAAAAACAAAAAGGGTTAATAAGCTCTCAGTTGCCTTTATTACTAAAGCAAAAGAAAATAACTTTCTTAGGGTTTGACAAGTGGTTGGTAAAAATCTAATGACACAGAGCATCTGTGTTCTAGTGTGTGAAAGCTGCAGAGTTTGGCATAGCAAGATTAATTGTGACATTTTGTGTGAACTATAGAATAGGTATAATATGAAATGATTATGGAGATCTGTTGCTAACCAGCCTAGTTGAGAACAATTGAATGCTGAAAGCTGAGAAGTCATTGTGATATGACTAAACAAAATAATAATGAGACATCCATTCCAGTTTTTTTTGGGGGGGGGTTATTCTTATTTAGACACCAATCCTGTAAATTCTTACGTTTTCATAAGTAAGCTATATTTTTATGGTATATTTGGGTGAATAAAATGACATAATGTAAAGTTTCAAAAAATAAGGAAATATTTTTATATATAAAATTGTCTCTAAAATTATATGCTTATGCCTTATGCCTTTGAATTCTCATAGGATGGCTTTTATTTACTGTTTTTGACTATATATATATATACATATATATATATATATGTATATATATATAAATATATATATATATATATATATATACAAACTCTAACAAAGAAGGCATTGTCAAAATCAAGGAATGGTACATCATTCTTCTTTCCCCCAGTTCCATTGAAAAATTCTTAGGTAGAATTTGTGGTTTCTTAAAGGGAGTACACTTCCCCTCATCCATACCTACTTTGACCTTTCAATAAAACATTTGAACCAATGCTTTTTCCATAAAACATGTTTATAATTCTTTTATCTCAATGAAAATCAAAAGTCCATTCTTCTATCATGTGAGCCATTATGAATAATAGATAAATTTTCACTGAAAATATATTTAGGAAAAAGTGTCAATTCAGGAATCATATTTTTGGTAGTGTCTCAGAGAACTTGCTTAGAAGTTTGAGACAAATTCTCTGACTTCAATGATTACATAAATGCCACTATGCTTGGTTATGCAGAACTATATTTAAAGTCATTTTACAATTTTTTTTTCCTTTCTTTGGAGTGGGGAGGAGGAAAAATACTTTAAAGTGAACAAAACCTCTATTTCACAGTATGACTTCCTTATTGAAGAATAAAATAGAATTTGAATAATAATGAAAAAATGATGCCAAATAAAACCCAGAGCTTTGAGTGGGATAATAGTCCAAAGTGACATTTTAATTCAGAAATAAAAGAACAAGTTTCATGCTATTGGTCTACTACATATCTTCATGTTCAAAGAGACACATGTCTCCTCTGATGAATATATGTATATCAAAGTGATCATTTCTCATGCCATAGTCTCTGAGGATGAAAAAAAGTTTCCTTTTTTGATAGAGAAATCTTTGAACAATATTGCTCATTCTCTAAAGCAGAGAAATGCAAAGAAAACATTCCAGAAACAACAATCTTTATGTTCCCATATCTGTATATCAATAGCTATAGTTTATCATTAGTCTGACAACACTGATTGCTTTTATATCACCAAAAATGCAGTATCACTTACTCTTTGGTTCTTGTTGCATTCCTTATTCAATGAGTAAATGATTCACCCCTTCCCAAATGTCCTTAGAAAAATCCACAGCCATGTATAGGTCTAAATTATATCCAAACACATTCAAGGAAAGTCTGAGATAAAAGAGGCAATTTTGTCATTAAAAATGATATATGGATTCATTTTACCTAGATAAAAGTATAAATTTTATGGTATTGATCAAGGCAGATTTAAAAAGGATAAAATCCTTATTCCCTTAAGAATTATATTATTCATTCCAGTTTCATCTGCCATCTGTCTACACAGCCCCTTTTCCTCTTCCTCCTCCATGAACATACTCACATAGGTATAGTTGTTATTTATGGACAAAAAAAGTTAATCCTTTTGAGCAAGGAATGAATAAGGAAAAATTATTCCTTTTCTGGATTGAGAAATTTACTATCAAAATTACTAGAGTCAACATTATATAGTGAAAAGTAACTTAAACTTTGGACAACTGGGTAGATAGAACACTGGCCCTTGACTCCAGGGTCAGTACTCTATTCACTGCACCACCTATGTGCCCACTTAACAGATAGTCTTATGACAAGTTACTATAATTTTTTTCTTCACATTACCTTTCCATTAAAAATTAAAAATTCTTTTGTAACCCACTTATTTATTTTCATAAGTTGCTGAACAAATCTTAAGAAAGTGGTCAAATACCCTTCTCATGCTGACAGAGCATTGTTAAAAGCCAATAAAAACTATAATATTAATAAAATTCATATTGCTTCTGCAAAATGGTTAATGGTGTAATTGATATATTATCAGATTTAGATTCAAAAGATCCCAGGTCTATTGCTAATTATTTATATAGTCTTAGTTCAACCATTCAAAGTTATATTGTTTTCATCTAAAATTGAGTTGAATTGGATGATTTAAGGTACCTTTTTATTTATTAGGGTTTTTTGCAAGGAAAATGGGGTTAAGTGGCTTACCTAAGACACACAGCTAGGTAATTATTAAGTGTCTGAGGCTGTATTTGAACTCAGGTACTCCTGACTCCAGGGCCAGTGCTCTATCCACTGTGCCACCTACCCGCCCCTAAAGTACCGTTTTAATTCTAACAGTTGCATTTTTATTTTACTGTCAATCAGTAATGAATAAACATTTTATTAAGATCTTACTATGTGTTTTTATGTTGTCACATGCCAGACTAAATAATAGAAATACAAAAAGAGATAAAAGAGAGTCCCTGCCCTCCAGGAGCTCACAATTTAATAGGTGGGGGGGCATATATATGAATAATTATTTACAAACAAGCTATGTACAAGATAAAATGGTAAATAATATAAAGAGGGTACCCACTGTACTTGAGAGATTAAGAAAGGATTCTTATAGAAGAGAAGATTTTTGATGGGACTTGAAGGATGTAGAAATTGGTGACAGTTACAAAAAAAGTCTGAATCTGAGAATACTTTACTCAAGGGATAGCAATTAAGTCAGTATCAGTGTGATAAATATGATGTGGGGTGGTTCTTTAAAGGGTTAAGAAAACTGGAAAAAGTCTTTCAGGAGCTTATATGCTATGTAGGGTGGCATGCGGGAGAGGGAAATGGAAAGAAAGGTGAATATATAGAAATAGATACATTGAGTGGAAGGCATGTGTTTCATCCAAATAATTACATTTGAACTGATCTTTGAGTATTGATGGATAATTCTACAAGAGTTAGGTAGGAGCATGTTCCAGCCATGAGAGATAACCTAAATAAATAAATGGAAATGGGAGATGCAATATGTTGTTTGGGTAGATGAAAGATAGAAATGTGACTTTAAATTTGAATTGAGTTGAGGACCAGAGTGTAAAGGACTTTAAAGGAGAAGAAATGGACTTTCCTTTTATTATAAAGGCAAAAGGAAGGTACTATAACTTCTTGTATATGGACAGAAGTGCTTTGGAAATATTAATTTGGCATACATGAAAAGATGGATTGGAAAGAGGAGATACTAAAGGCATGATGAGCAATGGAAGAAAATTGCAATAGTCTAGGCAAGAAGAGATAAAGATAAAAAACTGCGGTTTATTCTTTAAAGGTCTATCGCCCTAGATATAGTTGTAGAGAATTAGCACATCGACTTTGTGATTTATTCAATAGGTAGTATGAAAAAAATGAAATATTTACCAATATCTTCAATATTGCAGACCTGAGTTACAGAAATGTCGGTGTTGGAATCAACAAAAATAGCAAAGTTAGAAAGAGATACTTTTGTTCTTGTTCTTGCTGTTGTTTATTTTATTTTGTTTTTCTGTTTTGGAAATTTTGAGTTTAGTATTTCTATAATATAGTACAGATTGAGATGACTAATAAGCAGATTGTGCTATGAGACTAGATCTCAGGAGAGAGAGAAGAGTTAGATATAAAACTGTGGAAGTTATTTACAAAGGTATTGTAGCTGAATTTATAGGAGCTAGTGAGATTCCATGCATAAGGGCTGTGACCTAAATTATCATCTACCTAAGGAGACTGAGGAATAATCAGACAGGTATGAGTAGAAAGAAATGACAAATCAAAAAAATATTTTTATTCCCAACAATAATATTATTTCTAAGGATATGCATTGCCTTCACAAGAAAGCTCTACTGTTTAATATTTAAATTTTATACAGTCTGAGAACTCCCCAAGCATAGAATTTTTTGAAGGCACTATGTAGCTCCTATTAAAGTTGGTTCCTGTCTGGTTTTCATGCTGAAAGCATAAGAATGGAAAACAATCTGAACCATTGGTTAACATTTAATTGAGTCTCAAAATTCAGCAATTCTCCATTTAAACTGTGTAATAACCCTGGTTTAAGCATTACGACTTTTTAATGTGATGTTGACTTATACACAATTATGCACATAATACAAATCTATGGTTTATTACCTATTATCAATTATCTATACATTTAGCATCAAACTAATTATTTACCTCTCCATTTCTCTATCTGCAGAAATCTCCACGGGTTTTTTTTTTGTTATTTATTTAATTCTACTGAAAGTGTAAGATTGGACTGCTCAAAACATTTGCCATGTAGGACATATGACATGTTTCTGAGATATCCAAGGTAAAGTGATGCTCTACTAAACTATCAGTTATTATGTAAATAATGTTACTAGAGAAGCAATTTTTAATTTCCTTTATAAATAGCATTCCCAGGTCCTAAGCCTGACTTTCCTACATCAATAGATATGCTGGTAAATGTTCAATAACCATATCACCAAACAACTGTCCCCAGGAAATACTGTATAATTAATAGGGTTAATTGGGTAGCTAGGTGGTGCAATGGATAGAGAAATGGCCTTGGAGTCAAAAGGACAGGAGTTTGAAATCTCCAGTTGTCTTGTTTCATATCCGACCAAAGAACCCAGATGATACTGGATGAGAAGTGAGATAGGTGAGTTACTATAGCATCCCTTCACTTAAATCCAATTCATGTGCTTGCCATGGCATCACCTCCTAGATATCATGGTCTTTGAAAATGAAGTATAAACATTATTAGTGTAAGTATTTTCTTCATCACCTTCCTGAGTTTAGAGAATCAAAAAAATAATAAGTATCACGTACAATTTTTTACACTGAAAATTTTAAGAATCAACTCTCTTTGGCCAATAGAGACTAGTTCCAGTATATCCATACTTATGCCTCTCCAAAATTTCAGTTCAGAACAATGTCTGCTGACTCCTACCCCTATTTTGATCACAGGGAATGAATAGTCTGTTAATATAATTAAAAGTTGAACACTTTCAAAATTATTTGCTGATAGTGATGTGACCATGGGCAGATTACTAAAGTTCATTTCAATTGTTAACCTGTTCAACTCTGCAAATGTCATATACTTTTGAATTCCTTAGTACCTTGTCCTATCACTCCTCACCCCTTGCCAAAATCAAGAAATAAGGATACTGTTTTCTTTTATAGTCTTTGTTCTTGTTCTATAGGTATGTAAGTTGAACCTATAAGAGTTTATGAGATTTTCAAAGGTGAATTTAGAGCTAAGAGAAAAAAGGAGCAGATAAATTCTTGGATATATTCCCTTCCTTCTTCCTGAATTCCAGTTTCCCATCGCAATCAACCTAATAGTCTTCTTCAACTACATGTATAGCAGTAATCATTGATTCAAGATGTCCAAAATAGAAAAAAACAAGAACTTTTATGCTCCTACTCATGGCCAAATGAAGAGAGTTTAAATCATATAATCATGTTGACTAGGTATAATACAAAATTATTTTTATCTCATCTCAATTGTGCCTTCATTGCATCACAAAAACATGTATACTTCTTGATAATTTATTATTAACATTCTATATGGTAGCTTTGCAAAAGTTATCATTTTTTCTTGATATCTTCCTCACTACCCATTACCCCACCACTATAGCTGAAAAAAGTCACTAATAATTTTTGACATCATTTTTCCTTTTAAATCATTCTCAATTTTGTCTCTTTTTATTCTTGCTTTTGGTATTGGACTACTATTCTTCAGAAAACCAACCTTATTACATGTATTTTATTGTCTTTTATCTCCTCACTATCATCCTTTGTATCTTAAGTCAGCAATCTTTATCTACTGCTTCCTTCCCTTATGATTTCACAAAAGTCCATCTCCTTGAGACTTAAGAAATCTTAACTAGACTCCACTATTCTCCTTAAACTATAATACTTGCACTCTTTCTCAAACTTCTTGAAGAAATGTCTATACTCTTCAAACACTTTTTCTCTTGGTGACTTGATCAACTCACTTGAGGCTACAATCAGTCCTCTGCTGATGACTTTTAGATCTCTATTTCAATGATTAGACTCTTTCCTTAGCTCAAGGCTTAAATAATTAATTTCATACTAAACATTTCTAAAAAAATTGTACCATAGACATCTCAAATTCAAGAAGTCTGAAAAAGAACTCATTATCTTTCTGCCAAAGAAAATATTTCCTTTTTATGTCAAAAGCCTCATTATCTTTCTAGTTATGTTTCTGAAAGCTCAGAATTATCCTCACCTCCTCATTGTCATTCACTCCACATACTTAAGAGACCATTTAAAAAAATTCATTTATAGTACTAGCCAGTCTAACACCCTAGTGCTGTTCTTCATTACCTCTTGCTTCTATTTTTTCTCCTTGCCTCATCTCTTCCCTCTTTGAGTTATCCTTCCCATTTTCACTATTTATTTAGTCAAGTCAAATTCAGAATCAAATATAAACTCTTTTATTTTGTATTCAAAGTCCTTATAATTTCCAGCCTTTTCTGCAAATTCTGTGCTGCATTCAAACTAGTATTCTTGCTATTATCTAAGCATATCAATCCATTTCTCATCTTTGTATTGTAGTGATAATTTTTCATCCTTGGAATGAACTAACTCTCATCACCTCCATTTCTAAAAATGTTATTATATTCTGGAATTGCTTACAAGATATTTTTGGGGGTGGGGAGGAGGTTTACACTCAATGCCAGATTTTTGTAAGCATTGCTCTAAAGTCAATGCTCTTAGTTCAGGTTCAATGTTGGGACAAAATGAAACTTTTGTGAAGAAATAAATGTTTTGCAAAAGAGGAGGTCTAATTTTCTCACATACAGCAAGGATATGTAACAAGGACACAGTGGTACTTAACTTTTCTGAATGTGGCAATCCTCCAGTTCTAACTGGAAATGCATCACTGAGTCATCATCAGAGTGTAAGTAACTAAAATAGTCTTAGCCACCATTAAATCTGAAAGGAGCAGTCCATGAAGCTTGGGATTTTATTAGTTTTAGATTAGGACTATGCATCAGAGAATCTGGGACCAGTCAGGTTTTATGAGAAGAAGAAGTTTAACCAGAGAAACCACTAAAAACCTTGAGGTTAAATGAAACTATGTGGCGGTGGTGGTGGAGAGGGGAGAAGTTCTTCCAGAGCAATTATTCTTTTAAGTCCTATGTCAAAGCTCCTGAAGAACCAAGGAAAGAAAACTCTTACCACAAAGACCTAACGTCTGTTAAATGTTTCCACATTGGTAGTTAATACTATCTTTCTGTGGAAAGGACATTAAAAATAGGCAATAATATTTGTTTTGCTGTATTATTTTTCTATTTGAATCCCCAATACTTTGTTTTTCTCATAGTTTTCACTGAATAAATGCTTCATTGATTCATTAATTCATTCATTGATTCATTAATTCATCCATTCATTCATATTTGGCTCAATGAAATATTTTCCTAGCTGTAGTCCAGTATTTTCCATTGCTTTATCTTCTCGTATTGTGTTTTACTTATCTATCAGGATATTTTTTAATCAAACAACTTGATTAACTTACATGTACTAGCGACTGAAAATCAATGAATATGTGAGTCTTTACCCTTCAAGATATTATATTCTAGTTAGGAATTCAAAGTGTATGGAGACAATGAATAATAAAACAGGCTGAAGATGAAACATGTGCAGAAAATAAATGTAAAAAGTGTTCTGAAGGATTGTTCATCAAATGTCATTGTAGACAATGAAATTTGTTGGAAGAGACAGGACTTGATTTAGGCAGGAATTTTGACAGGATTTAGTTAAACAGAAAGGAGCAAATAGGCATTCCTGAAATGGGGGGAGTATGACAAAAATTTTATGGGACCATATTCAGAAAACAACTAAGCTAGGAAGGGAAGATTCTATTAAGGTAATAATAGAAAATGAGTGAGGAGACAAAAGGTAAAAGAAGAAAGCAAAAAATGCCAAAAAATAGTAATTATCAATAATAAATAAATAATGGCACTTAGTTGGCAAAGAAGGATTGTGTGTATCTGTGTGGGGTAAAGGAACAAAATGTGTGAAATTTTAAATCTCTGACATTACAATCAAGCAAATATTCACCATCACTCTTCTAGGAAGGAATTCCTAGAAGCTTCCTAGCTAAGAAATTCCTTAGCTAATCATTAATATTTAGTGTGCCCCCAATAGCTTTATCTTCCTTCTTTTTTATTACCCTTTGAACCTAAGATCATAATCCACTTGATAGTAGAGAGTACAAAGTATAAGAGCATACAAAAAAGATCTGAATTCACATCTACCTGAGATATTTAATAACTATGTGATCCTGAGCAACTAATTTCTCACAACTTCTCTTTCTATCACTGTAAAATGGAGGACAGAATATCATGACATTATTGGAAGAATCTAATGACAGAATATGTATATGTATCTTGCTGATTAAAATACTAAGTGTATTTTTTAGCTACTGTACTACATTTGTACTTATACTTAAACATTTGCTTTATAATAGATATACTAATGACATTTATGTGTGCACAGCACTTAGTTAACTAGACCATAAATTCTTTCAGGACTCAGACCAATCCCTTAACATTTTTCTTCCTTTATAATGCCTATGAAACATGTAAAACATAATGAACCATAAATAAATATTAAATAACCATCTCCCATTAACAAGTGACCTTGAATTCATATCACATTATAGTAAATAGAATGCTTTCATTCATGTTATCTCATTGGGATTTTGAGACAGGCCTGTGACATACTCACATTATTTTTATAATTACATAATTTACATGTCTATTTTGTAGATTAAGAAAATGATGCTTAATGATTTGTTCAGTATCACCTAACTAGAAAGCAGCAGAACCAGTATTTGACATCAGTTCTTGTGTCTTTCCTCCTCTTTATCACTTTGTCTCTTATAATTCTTGCTCTTCTATACTCAACCAATTTTATTGGCAAAGAAATACATAATTCTGAAGTTTACGTGATCTCATCAGGGCAGATATTGTACAGAGTGACTTAAAGAGTTTTTGCAGCCTCTTTAACATAGTGGATGATCTCTGAAAACAACTTGTATCAAAAAAGTACTCTCATAGTCAATCAAATTATAAATTAAAATAACTTAGCAAGCCTTGTCTTTTACAGGAGATGCAATCTATCCTTGACCTTGAGTCAGAAAACATCTCTGCTTACTGGAACCTGTTGGAACTTCTCCTCTGTTGCTAGAGTCCTCTAAAAATCAGTGCCACCTTCAAGTTATATGAGACCTTTTCTGAAGAAAAGTAAGAAAAGTAGTTTAAGGGGATGGAGCCAAGATGGCAGCATGAGAACAGCCTTTCCTAGAAGATCTCTCCAAAATATTCCAAAGACTTTAAAATAATGGCTCCAATAAATTTTCAAAAGTCAGAACCCACAAAAAGACCCAGTAAGGCAAATCTCCAGCCCAAGGTAAACTGGAAGATCTTAGGAAAGCTCTGTTCCATGGGGGTGGGGGGTGGCAACACAGCCAGGAATATCATGTTGTAGAGAAGGAGCTCCATTCTTCTAGGAACAGCCCAAGGGTGCTTGGATCCCAGAGAGTATAGACTCCTGGCAGCAGAAGAAGTTTCCTGACTTGCAACCTGGGGAACACCAAGCACAACTTGGAAGATAAATGGGGAAACCTCTGCTAGAGTGAGCATGAAACCCAGACCAGCATGGTCCTCCTCTGTGTGGTCACAACCCTCAGGACAGCCCAGATCCCAGGAAGTGGAATCAGACCCACAGAGCTGTCCAGCAGGGATCTGCCAGGCAGCAGCTCACAGCTAAGCCTATGAAAGATAAGAGAGTGGGGGGAAACTGTTGAGATCTCTCCTTTCACCCTGGGACAGGACTTTTATTGCTTTGTCCATATTCAGACACTGGTCTCAGTCTGGGGCCCCTCTATGGCCATAGAGCAGATACTCTCCTCCAGGAAAGAATAGGTTGCTTGTGGTCCTCCACAGAACAAAACACAAACAGGAGAGCAGTCAGAGCCTCTCATAAGACCTTGAAGGAATTGAGATCCTTGTGAGGGTGTCCCAATAATAGTAAAAAGGCTCAGGAGGGCACAGGATGGGGAAATGAGTAAACAGGAACAAAAAAGGAACCTGACCATAGACAATTACTTTGGTCTCACAGAGGAACAATACGCATTCTGAGAAGATGAGAAAGTCCAAGCTTCTGCATCTAAATCATCCAAGAAATATAGAAATTGAACTCAGTCTATTTCAGAGCTCAAAAAAGATTTTGAAAATCAAGTCAGGGAGGCAGAGGAAAAATTGGGAAGAGAAATGAGGGAGATGCAACAAAAACATGAAAACCAAGGCAACAGCTTAGTCAAGGAGATCCAAAATATGATGAAGAAAGTAGCATACTAAAAACTAGTTTAGGTCAAATTGGAAAAAAAAACAGTTCAAAAAGTTGATGAGGAGGAAAATACCTTAAATTGCAGAATTGGCCAGATAGAAAAGGAGATAAGAAAGCTCTCTGATGGAAACAAACCCTTCAAATGTACAATTGAGCTAAAGGAAGCTGATGACTTTGGAAGAAATCAAGATACAATAAAATAATAACAAAAGAACAAAAAACTAGAAGAAAATGTGTAATAGCTCATTGAAAAAAACAACAGATCTGGAAAAGAGAACCAGAAGAAATAATTTAAAATTTATTGGGCTACCTGAAAGTCATGATTAGGAAAAGAGCCTTGACTTCATTTTTTAAAAAATTCTACAGTAAAATTATCCTGATATCCTAAAAGGAAAAGGGCAAAATAGAAATTATAGAATCCATGTATCTACTACTGAAAGAGATCCAAAAAAAGAAAGAAAAACTCAGGAATATTATAGCCAAGTTCCAGAACTACCAAGTCAAAGAGAAAATATTAGAAGCAGCCCAAATGAAACAATTCAAATATCATGGCACCACAGTCAGGATCACACAGAATTTAGCAGCATCCACATTAAGGGCTCATAAGGATTGGACTATAATATTCTGGAAGGCAAAAGATCTTGGAATGCAACAGAGAATCAACAACCTGGCAAAAATGAACATCCTCTTAAAGGGGAGAAGATGGACTTTCAATGAAACAGTGGAATTTCAAATGTTCCTGTTGGAACAGCCAGAGCTGAATAGAAAGTATGATTTTCAAGTATAGGACTCAGGTGAAGCATAGAGAGAGAGAGTGGACAAGAAGGATAAATTATGAGGAATTTAATTATGATGAACTGTGTATATTCCTGCATGGGAAGATGATAGTGATAATACACATATGAACCTCATTTATTAGAGCAGTTAGAATGAGCATATATAGAGGTGGCACAGGAGGGAGCTGAATATGATGGTATAATATGTAGTCAATGGGTAAAAAGGAAATGTACTGGGAGAAAGGAAAAGGGATTAGAATAGATTAAGATATTTCATGTAAAAGAATCAATAAATAGCTTTTGCAAATGTATGGAAGAGGGGAAGGTGAGGGGGAATTAGGGAGCCTTCATTCTCATTAGAAATTGCTCAGAAAGGAAATAACATATATACTTAATAAAGCATAGAAACTAGAAGAAAAGGAGAGAAAGGGGGTGGGAAAAAGGGGATGAGTGAAGGGAGGGGGGATGTAGGGGATAGAGGAGAGGGTAGATCATGGGAGAGCATAGTCAGATATAACACATTTTCCTTTTTTTAAATTTTTTGCAAGGTTGTGAGATTGGATATCCTGTTTGGGACTACAGAGCTAGGTAGTTGCTGCATTTCTGGGGGGCAATGTAGGCTTGGGACCTCTTGGCTCGAGGGCCAGTGCTCTGTCCACTGCACCACTCTGCTGTCCCACAGCACATTTTTGAAGAGGGAAAGAGTTAAAGGAGAAAGAAAATTTAATAATTGGTAATGGGGAGAACTGGATGGAGGGAATTACAAGCAGTGAGCAAAAATATGTGGAAAAATATGGAAGTAGTTTCTCTGATAGACTTATGATAAAGAATGTGATCCACCCCAGAGACAGAGCTGATGGTACCAGAACACAAACTGAAGTACATTTTTTTTTTCTCTTTCTTTCACTTTATTTCTTGTGAGGTTTTTTAATTTTATGGGGGGAGGAGGTATTATGTTTACTCTTACAACAAGACTAGTTTAGTAATGTGTAAATAAATAAAAAGTGAAAAAATAATAAAAACTTTAAAAATCAACTTAAAAATAACACCAAATAAAGGGCAGATTAAAGAAGAACCAAATAATCATTTTGCAGCATCTTCAAATTTTATTGCAATTGATAATTCCTCTTTGTGTTTATGGTTGATATCAAGTATTCAGAACATGCTAAAAAACATGTTATTATAGTTCCCATTATTCTGCCTATGAGATTAAAAATTAGGATTATCTGATTCAGTTATTTAAATTGAATTATTTTATTAATTTTAGCATCATTAATTTGATTTAAACATTTCCATTGAATATTATACCTTTATAGTTAATTCATTTGTACCAATAAAAATGGACTAATATCCAATGACTGCATTGGTCCTAAATTCACCATGCTTTCAGAAAATCAAACTACTAATGAAAAATGAAATGATTACCTACAATATCATTACATCTTAAATCTCTCCATGACTCTTATAATCAAGCATATTTTTCTATATCATGAGGAATTATGAGAATAGTATATTAAAAAATTAAAATTGTTTTGTATTGTATAAAGGAAAGAAAAATACGTTCACATTCCAAAACTGTTTTTGAACTTCTGTGCAAGGTTAGCTTATATTCTCTGAAAATATATTACTAGGAGTTGTAATTACGTGCATACTGGGAGGAAAAAATGCCCTTTTATTTGGCCAACAGCAATGTGAAAGATATAGACTGACCAACAGAGATGAAAGATCTAAATTAAACAAATAAAATTCAGTGAGTCAAGCTAGTTGGCTGCTTAACAGTGCCCAACTTTTTTTGTGTAGTCAGTTGAAATACTTGATAATCTATCTTCCCTCTAAAATCCTGAGAAAAGTCCCCAGGGTTCTGTCACATAAGTGAGGAAATGAGACCAAAATGAGCAAATAGAATTCAGTCTCACTTTGGGCATTATTCTAACAATTTTAAGAACATTGGATTTGATATGCTTTTGAAACACTAAGCTTCAGCCCTGTAAATGGAAAGAAAAGATATTCTCCCCAAACTGGAATTTTCATTCTGATAGCCTTAGACACCCCAATTTAAAATGCTATTATCAATTAATCAGTGAAAGTTTTAAACATTTTATATGTAAAGCACTACATTAGTAAGCCATGGAGTATACAAAACTCTTTTCTCAAAACAGTAATAATTCATGCTTATATAGAGATTTTAGATTTCCAAAATTCTTTGATCACATCTTCCCCATGAGGTAAGCAGAATAAATATTATAACCTACATTTTACAAATAAAAGGACTGAGTTTCAGAGAGGTATAGAGACTTTTTTTCTCACATATGACTAAAAAAGTGGTATGTCAGTAAATGTCTCAAGTAACAAGCTCTAATGCCTAGGGAGGAATGTTTGCAAAAGGTAAGCTGTCACTTGATTCTTGAAGAAAACCAGAGAAACTAGAAGGCAAAGGTGCAAAGAGTGAATAAAAACTAATGTAAATGGATAGTTGACAATTGGAGTCACACA